>NC_059292.1:27429042-27459042 GCF_017591435.1 Portunus trituberculatus | reverse complement strand
TGGCTGTCTCTCGTCATAGACTGCAGCAGATCAAACAGTGAATTACACACACACACACCAACTGTACAACGTAAGACAGAGCTACACATATACACACACAGACACACACACACACACACACACACACACACAGATAGATAGATAGATAGATATAGTTTATTGACCATAGCATACGAAATGAATTGCTTACATATAACTCTATGAAAGAAATTACAAACTAAAGTACCATATCCTAGAAAAGAAAACACGTTTGCAACTGTAGTCCACATAAATATAAATATAAATATAAAGATATCAATAGTAACCCCAGCCATTACTTTGTATTGACACATCTTGTAGTGCATTTACTCCTAAAATACGTGAAGAATCTCGTGTGCTATCTTACATGTAATTTCTGGTGCAAAATCAATAAATAATATATAGATCCCTAATGTGTTGTGTCAATAGGCAATGCTCAATGACATGTTGCTTGGTTTGTATTTCACCACATGGGCACAAACGTTCTTCCAGAGGCAGGCGACCCCTCCCTCGGCGGTTCCATCTGCCCGTCTCACATGCCAGGCAGTGTCAACTGACACGCAACTTAGTGAACGATATAGTCTATACAATTCCTTTATTGTATGTGTCTTCCTATATGTTGTGTACAATCATATCAGGGTTGATTAATTTGTAGGTTTGTCTTCTCGAAGACTCGCTTTGCCTTATTGAATTAATAACCAGTGTCATTGTTTCACTTAACGGTGTTACATTCTCAGTGACAAATTTTCTAATGGGAATGGCACGGCCTGTACAAGTATTCGAATTCATTACTAAATTCATAACAAACATTAACGGATCTTCCTCATAGCCTTGTCTTTCCTGCCACATACTATAGAAAAATTTTTGTTGTCTATACTGAATGAATTCCTGCAATGGAGGGTATCCAGACTCAACATATATTACATCAATACAAGTTGACTTCCTTATGCCTAACAACCTTTTCAAACACCAGTTATCCGTCCCAACCCAGGATTCACAGCCATATAGCAATGATGACATAAGTACAACTTTTAATGTATGTGACATCTTGGCATTAGCATGAGCCATAACTACGGAAGTTACAGATTCATCACTGGTGAACACTGAACCAAGGTAAACATACATCTGACAGTGTTCCACCGTCAAACCATTCACTAGCAACGCCTCTGTATCACCTTCCCTGCCTCCAATGACGAAAAATTTTGTCTTAACTTGATTTATTTTCATACCATATTCTTCACAATAATCGTGTAACAATGATATTTTCCTCATCTTATTACATTTAGTTGTTGCTAATAAGATTGTGTCATCCATCAAGACCAATGTATGCAACCATTGCAGAAATCCATCCATCCCACATCCTGCCTTTATCATTCTAATCAAGTTATCAACAAACACCACAAATAACAAAAATGATGTGGGAGATCCTTGTCTAACACCCACTGTCATTACAATCGTAGCTGTACCAAGCACACTCTCTGTATGGGCATAAATAGCAATTAAGGAGCTCAACATTACCATTCCACAACCAAGGTGTTGCAATATTTGGAATAATTTGTGTCTTGGAACCCTATCATAAGCCTGCCTAAAATCTACAAATGTCACAAACAGTTTCACCTTTTTTCTTCGTGCTATATCGCAAAGTAATCTTAATGAGACTATGTGTTCAATGCAACCCCTCTTCTCTTGTCCACCTGCCTGTTCTCTGCAGGGTGAAAACCATTGTTTAAGTCGAAAATGTAAGATCATATCATAAAGTTTGGCAAAATTATTGATGATACTAATTCCTCTATAATTCTTAACGTCACTTCTATCACCTTTCTTGAAAATCGTAACCAATTTTGCCTGTGACCACTGGAGTGGATAAATACCCTGCAGGAATAAGGTATTGAAGATATTTGTCATAAAGATAATCCACTCGATTGGCAAGATCTTAAAAACTGAAGGGGGAAGACCATCTGGCCCACAGGCTTTATCAGGTTTTATTAACTTTATTTGTTCTTGAACTTCAGATGGTGTAATACAGGAATATACACATTCAACCTTATGTTGTACTTATTAAGCTTTGGCGTATTAGGAAAGTTGAAATTAGATTCATAATATTCCTTAAAGTCCATGTCAGAAGGAGATGAAACACTCATAGTGGGATCACTCTCCTTTCCAGTTAATCGCTTTCCATAACTTTAAATAATCTTTTTCTTTTAACAACCGTCCCCATCTCCCTGAGTTAGAAACACCTACCTCCTGGAAATCTATTCTACTCACACCTGTGTTTTTGTATAATGTGTCAGAAACAGCGTTAATGGTTTCACATGTATCATCTACCACATGGGGCATTTCAAATGTATTTAGTTCATTCAGAAAAACCTCATCAACAAAATCCACTTTTAGGGGTGTCTTGACACACACACACACACACACACACACACACACACACACACACACACACACACACACACACACACTCACACACACACACACACACAACAATATTTTCCACATCATGGTCATGTACACATGTAAATATACATGTGCATGTAGATGTAAACATGTACATATAGCTACATGCGCATCTAAATGAAAAATAAACAAACTGTATATCAGATGAAAGTTGGCCTGAAGGTTGATTTTTCTTAGTAAAGCAATTACTTAACACATATCAAATTTCTCTCTCTCTCTCTCTCTCTCTCTCTCTCTCTCTCTCTCTCTCTCTCTCTCTCTCTTTCTCTCTCTCTCTCCTTATATCTTTTATCTAGAATGATGTGTGATTTCATGTCACTGAGCATTGGGAAAAAAAGCATCGATCACTAAAATTTTACTTCACCGATTGTTTCTTGCCATGTGAAAAAGCCATAATTTCCCCCGGAAACGGCCTGCTGTATTTCTTTCAATATCGTTGCTATTTCGCATTAACACCATCAATAATAGGTCTATTTGACATATTTAGAAAACTATAATGTGGTTTACATAAGTCAAACCATCAGTTCTTTCTTAGTTTTCCTCCAGTAATGAAAAAGAAAGTGTCAATTTCCCATTGCTTAACACAGGAGAGGTTAATGTTTTGGCAGTTAAGTTGCGATCGTAAGCTCCACCCATTGCCTCATAAGCTCCGCCCTCTGGTTTCACTTTTTTATTACAGCGGGATAGGCGCATGCCTTCTTCTTCAGTCCAACCTCCTTACATGATATCCATACGGTCTCTGCCCAGTACCCATAATGTATGCGTACTAATGCTATATGAGACGAACCACCAATCATCAATTACATTGTGACACCATGGCATCATTACTGCTATGCATTGCTAACGGAAATTCACTTCCTTAATATCCTCTCATAAAATGAGTGGTTAACTAGCTATTATTTTCATAATACCCTTTTTAATATTTTCTTTAGAAAATTTTTAAGACTAACTTTATAAAGCCAGATGGAACATTCAAACGTCTATATGGGAAAGTAATAACAATTCTTTAAGACAGCAGGTTTACAAAATATCTATACTGTTACGTCTCTATTAAGTTACAGCTTATTGGATTCAGGCTTAGAATAATGCATATATATAAATGCTTACATACGTAAAGATTCAGTCTTAGCTTCTCTTACCACCTTTAAGAGCACAAAGACGCTCTTGCAATGGAAGCATACACACACTGGATCTTTGTGGTAAAATGCTGATTTTCAGTTAAGTTTCACAGGCAAAGTTTAATTTTATTTCTTTATTTATATGCATATTTCGCACTATCACGATTCAATATCCAGATTGCTTAAGTTCATAATGCGCCTCTCTCTGTGAATTCGTGTAATAAGATGGAAAGAAAAATTTCCCTGACCTTGTAATGCACATAATAGGTACTTTCTCGGTCTTCATATGACTGGCACGCTGGGGATCGTCTTCGATCGACGGACGAGAGAATGTCGGCAGAAAGAGGCACTGTTCTAGCTCAAGACCCTGTAGGAGGCCGCTGACCAAGGGTTTCATCATGTCTTCACTGTTATGCGTTCTATCATCAAGGCTTCTTCTCCGACGACCTTGGGAGAAAGGAAGCAGGATCAATGTTGACGCACTGAGAGCCAAGGCGAAAGCAACTACCATAGTGCAGAGGGTATCTTCGAAGCAGTTTGTGGGGTCGGACACCACCGAAGAGATCAAAGAGATAGAACTCAATGAAGGGGTATGAGAAGCTGGCGTTAAGCTGTCCTGCACCACATTGGGGGGACTGGGCGGAGAGACTTGGTGGTAAGCAGGAATGAAAGGTTGGCTGATGGGGTAGGATGGAAATTCCGAAGGTGGAGCTGGAGGCAGAGCGTCGCTTACTGGTTCATCTCTATGCTCATTGTCATGAAGATTGGCTTCATAGTACAAGTCTAAAACATTAAGAAGGTTACCAGGAATTTCGAATGGTTTTTGTTCTTGAGTTTGCGTGTGCGCCTCAGAGTAAATATCAAAATTTGATGGGGATGGTTGAGGAAAGGTTTCGGTAGAACTTACCCTAGGAATGGAGGATTCCATCAACTCGTCATTCTTACCATAAGTATGTATCAAATTGAGAAGTCTTTGAATAATTGAAGTCTCTGTAGAAAGCTGATTTCTCCCTGTGGCATACACTTGCTTACGCTGCTTTTTAGCAGATCCCTGAGGAGGAGTGGACTGCTGATTATTGACCGATTTAAAGTTTTGACCATGTAGGGAAGTTTGGCTGAAGTCATTGGCTGCAACGCGCTCCTCTAGAAATGAAGTGAAGGGATGGCGAGACACTGACCGAAGGCTGTTTGGATCCCGCGGGTTGATGAACCACCCAGGCCTAAGGGGAACGATCCTCCCCGTAGCATGTTGTCTCCAGGTGCGGTTTTGTCCCTTCTTAGGTCTCATAGAAAGGACATGGCTATTCGTCAACTTTTTTCCTGAAATTAAGGATCTGTTCTGTGAAAGATGCAACCAAAGAGAGGAGGAACCCACGGATGAGGAAGGCTCATTGTTGGGGAACTGTGCCTGTTTGGTGCTGTTGAGTGAAGTGTTTACTTCCTTGAGTCTCTTCACTCTTCTGTGATGTTTTCTTTCTGCGTGGTTTTTGAAAGGCACAAACAAGGGAACGGTACGGCACGGCTGAGAAAATACCAAGAGCTGCGGTAAAGCTAGAACGCCTTGGGTTGCAGATGGCTGTGTCACGAGCTGGGTGTCTGGTGGGAGTTCCGGGTCTCTTGCCAAAATCGTTTCTGAAATAACAATAGCCGTTTCAAAATCCACCTCCTACTGAAAATCTGACAGCCTATATTGAAATATACATTTCAAAACAAATTAGCCGTATGTCACATCCGAGTAAAATATTGTGCCATATCTACGATAGTAAAATATAAAACAAATCACTACCACCAACAACCACAACGACCACTAATACCATTACCAGTACTACTACTACTACTACTACTATTATTATTATTATTATTATTATTATTATTATTATTATTATTATTATTATTATTATTATTATTATTATTATCATTATTATTATTATCATTATTATCATTATTATTATTATTATTATTATTATTATTATTATTATTATTACTACTACTACTACTACTACTACTACTACTACTACTACTACTACTACTACTACTACTACTACTACCACTACTACTACTACTACTACTACTACTACTACTACTACTACTACTACTACTGCTACTACTACTATATATATATATATATATATATATATATATATATATATATATATATATATATATATATATATATATATATATATATATATATATATATATATATATATATATATATATATATATATATATATATATATATATATATATATATATATATATATATATATATATATATATATATATATATATATATATATATATATATATATATATATATATATATATATATATATATATATATATATATATATATATATATATATATATATATATATATATATATATATATATATATATATATATATATATATATACACTGCTACAACCTGATATCACCACTACCACCACCACCAACAACAGCAACAAGTAAGGATACGGTACTACCTCTCTCATCGTAAGCTGTCTTGTCAACAATCGCTGTGAGGTCTATTATTATTATTACTATTATTATTACTATTATTATTATTATTATTATTATTATTATCATTATTATTATTATCATTATTATCATTATTATTATTATTATTATTATTATTATTATTATTATTATGACTACTACTACTACTACTACTACTACTACTACTACTACTACTACTACTACTACTACTACTACTACTACTACTACCACTACTACTACTACTACTACTACTACTACTACTACTACTACTACTACTACTACTGCTATATATATATATATATATATATATATATATATATATATATATATATATATATATATATATATATATATATATATATATATATATATATATATATATATATATATATATATATATATATATATATATATATATATATATATATATATATATATATATATATATATATATATATATATATATATATATATATATATATATATATATATATATATATATATATATATATATATATATATATATATATATATATATATATATATATATATATATATATATATATATATATATATATATATATATATATACACTGCTACAACCTGATATCACCACTACCACCACCACCAACAACAGCAACAAGTAAGGATACGGTACTACCTCTCTCATCGTAAGCTGTCTTGTCAACAATCGCTGTGAGGTCTGAGAGGACAGCCAATCGAGCTGCCGCCCCTGCCACAAAGGCGAACATGCACCACAAGAGGGCTGTGGGGCTTGCTGGTCGGATGCGCAACATGTGGCGGCAGGTTCGAGACCACGAGGAGCACTACAGTTTGGTAAAGGATGTCTAATGCCCTCGGTGTTTTCTTTGATTAAGCATATGTTCCCTCCGCTCACTTGCCGTCGCGATGCACTGCTGCACCCACACTGGCGTCGGTTCTAAGTGTGCTGCAACTGTGGTGTCTGCTGATGGACCGCGAATGAACTGGCAGTTGGTGACCGAGACGCTTTTTACTGCAAGCAGCTTAAGACGTGACTCACGCTTTTGTAGTACACACATTCACGCCATTGAGGTCGTGTTGCACCCACCCAATCGTTTTTTTTTCTCCTTTTATTTCTGAAACTGCGATATTGAAAATGAATACCCTAAAAAAGAATATTCAGTCATCGTCTTAAGTCTGGTCGCTGTTCTGAAATCGATCAACCATTATTACCCAAATAATAAATTTCTTGCTTACCTGTCAAGTTTCCTAGCTTCTAAATTTCTCTGTAGATCATCATTGCGATAATTTAAGCCAACTAGCTATATTCCTTCTCTTTCTTTCTCTAGGTAGTAGTAACATCTCCAAAGAAAGGTGATGAAAAATGTTGTGAAAGTGAGAAATTGTCACACATTTGGATCTAAGAGAAAAGTGATAGTCTGAATTTACGATCTTCTTTTGGAATTTTTTTTTCCGTTTTTACGTGACGAAAAGTGTTAATTCTCATTCATTTCTAACAGGCGATAAGCTCTCTCTCTCTCTCTCTCTCTCTCTCTCTTGATTCCTTAGTTGTTTATCTCTCAAGAGTTGCCAGCCCCTGTACCAAAGAAGGTCGTGTTACATCGCGCTGTTAAAGTGTTGCGGCCGCAGCCGTGAAGTGTGTTATGATGCTCTCCGCTATGTCATTACATCCAGTGACTCAGCTGATGGACTCATGCGGGAGTAACTGCTGATAGCCTCCATAACTTCAAATGACTTACTGGTATTTGGCCCCTATATTGTCTCCTCTTTATGGACGGAATGGTGTTTACGAGTGTGCTTGTCTTAGTCTGGCTATATGTGTCTAAAGAAAAGGGTCTGATACACGTAAACGAACAGCACAATGGCGCTGTACGTGCTTACATTCCACTGGAATAAAAAAAGCCTCAACATGTGTGGACGGAGAGGAAGGGCGGATGACTGTATGTAGGGAGGCAGCGGCCCCTAACGGTTGGCCAGAGAATTAAACTTCCTCTTCACTTTCTTGTCCTTCCCTCTTGCACCCCATTTCCTGTGGAGTGGTAGGCTTGTGCTACATTCATCGCGCGGTTACTTACTTATGTAGGTACGTACTGTACACCTATGATGTTATTATTATTATTATCATTATTATTATTAGTGGTAGTATTATTATCATTGTCATTATCACTTTCATTGTCATTATTAGTATCATTATTATTGTAACTATTATCATTATTATTATTATTATTATTATTATTAATATTATTATCATCGTTGTTGATGTTTAAATGAAATGTCCAATCTTTTTATTGAGAAAATTTCAGAGATTAGTTGATTCAATATCCCAAGATTCAAATACATTACGCAAATGAAAGCAATACATGTTTTGAACAATGAAACAATGGTATCGTCACACACGGCTCATCGTGTTATTATGATTTGTAGATAGATAGTCATTAGTCGGCGCCAAGGGTAGCACTGTTTCTTTATCATGGCCTCTAATATAATTTGTCTGGATGTTTTTTTTGGTATCAAACCGAAATGTCTCGACACATTTTCTTCTACAACATTTGCGACCTTGGTTGTAATTTTCAATCAGTGGAACATCACCCATATAGGGTATTAAGCTTCACCGAAATGCCCTCCGGAAGACTAAGTGAATAAGCTTTGCGAATTGAATGATGGGATAGAGCGCAGGCAGGCCTGAGTACAATCATAGATCAATGATAGCACCATGGAAAGGCAAAATTCTTATCCACCAAGTGCTGCCTGTGAGCGTTGTAGTGGCGGGAAAAGAGAAGGGACGGCGGTGGCGTTGGGAAATATTTTCGAGTTACTTGAAGTGAGTATAGTCAGTAATTATGTATGTTGCATTTTATGTCATGTCTTAAAATTCTTTTAAAAAGCATCACCGTTGTGCGTCTCGAGTGTGCATATTCAGCTCGTCTCACTGTAATTGCAGATTGTAATTAAAGTAATATATATACATGTGTATACACCATCCGATACTCGACCTTGACCTTACTCACGGAGACGATTCGTGGTATGCTGCTGGCAAGCGACAAGTACAAGTACAAAAAGAAAAAAAAAAAAAAAAAAAAAAAGATAAAAATACAAATGAAATAAATAACAACATATGATAGAAATGAATGAATGAATAAATTAAACGAAAGATTAATGTAACTCATCAACTCTTAAATGAAAAATTTTATTGTTCATTCGCCGTGAAGATAACAGCGACTCCAGGGAAAGAAAGGTCCCAGCATTTAATATTATATATATATATATATATATATATATATATATATATATATATATATATATATATATATATATATATATATATATATATATGTAAACACGTACAGAGCTGAGCAGAAGCATGCGTGACTATCCACCTCCACTATCCCACTCCCCGCAACTACTAGGTGTCCTGCAGTCATGTATTCGATTCAACGAACAAATAATTTAGGGCTTGGTGTCCATCATGAAACACGGAGAGAGAAAATCAGAAGCTTCTTGTTTTATCCACTTCCTTGAGGTCACTGTCTTGAGAGGTAGAAATGAAAGACTTGGAATGACTGGGGGCTTTATCAGAGGAGCTGAGTGACTCGGATATGGACGGCGTGTGGAGAACTACACCGCCACCACTTTCTTGGCGGCTGCTGCCGCGACCACCAATAGAATCCATAGTATTACAGTTCTTGTGATTGTGGGAAGTCATTCGACGAAGGGTGGCAGCCAGCATTGTATTTGGGCTCCGTCGTAGACGTGAATCAGTGTTAATAGCAAGTGAGAGGCGGGGAGCAAGGTGTGGGCCTCTTCTGGAGAGAGGTGCAAATGGCAGCTTCTTCCGTCGACGGCCCATTAATGGCATCATCAGCGGTACCGCCACTGCGCTCGTTGTTCCTGCCGCCATCGTGAGTGCCATTCCGAGGGCACACCAGGTTTTCTTGAGGCACTCCTCCATGCGGCTCTTCTCTGTGGTTAATCCTGAGGACCCAGAAGAGGTAGAGCTGTCAGCTGGGACTGTGGCCTCTATTCTCGAAAGAAAACTGTCATCCTTAAGTGATCCTGTTGATGATGTGACTTCTGCCTGATACGGTGAACGGAAGTTATTCTTCTGGAGTATGGAATGCGGCAAGAAGACTTCATTGATAAGAGCAGATTTGTTTCCTTCTTGCTCTGGATTGAAAGAATTAAGGGTGACAGGCTTAGTGGTCGAAGACAAGTGAGAGGTGGAGTCTTGGGCAGAGGAGAGGGACTCGTTGTGGTTGTCCTGCAAATTTAGAATGTGGAGGTGTGGATTGATAGCAACGATGTATATCATCGCTAATGTGCGAAGGATCCTTCTTATGTGAGGGTCTTCCATGTCCAGATCGGCGAAGAGCGCCTCGAGATAGGATGGCTGCAGCAGGTCTTCCCATGCAGGCTCCTCAGAGCTGGGGCCTAAGGGCGTCCATGAACTGATTCCAGCTTGGTGCTCGCTCTCCATCTCATCAACATCAGATGGCGAGAAGTGCTGTCCTACAGAAGAGAAAGAACTATGGTTCTTGAAATTATTAAGATATGCTGGAAAATCACCAAACTCGTTTTTATTTGTTAAATTAGAGAGATGTGGACGAAAGGGCGTGGTGGGAGAGCGCAGACTGTGTTGAAGATTTGTCAAGACTTCGAATAATTCTGGAGATGGAGCAATGGAAGAGTGGAGGGAGACAGAGGAGGATGTGACATACTTTGAAGGTTGGCGGTGAGAAGGCGCATGAGATAAATGATATGAAGTCTGCTTAACATCTAAGCTATCTCTCCAGTCAGGGAAGAACAAACTGCTCTTCTTCAGAGTGTTTAAATCTACCAGAGATTGAGTAGGTATTGTTGGATGGGAAATCGATGCTTGAGGAGGACTTGTAGACTCAGTCGTCACAGAATCACCAGGGAGACCACTGGTCAAAGCGTTGGTGGGAGTGGTGATGGTGCTAAGCACGCGTGGAGCAGTGGTGGTGTTGGTGGTCATGCCTAATCCAGGAGAGAAATGTAGGAATGAATAAGTGTTATTTGTGGCTGTGGCTGAAGAGAGCGGCCTTTCCTTCATGGATGCTGCAACGCTATGTTTTGACGGGACAAGAATATCAGAAGGTGTAGGCGGTATTTCGTAATGCGTCCCTGAGGAAGTGTTCTGAAAACCGCTGGTGAGACTCGCAAGGGAGAAACTATGTCCGAATAAAATGGGAAGAAGAGGCGGAAAGAGTGGGTTGATTAGTGTCTGGTGGGAGACTGGCGTGGCTGAAGATGGCGGGAAGTGGTCCTTGAGGTGCTGTAAGTCGTTTGTCAAAGAAACACCCCCATCTTCGAGAGGCAAAGTTTCTTGGTGGCCAAGTGTACTGTTGGAATGTGGGAGATCCTGTAGGAGCTCTTCTAGGATGTTGCTAAGCTTGATCGAGTTTTCGAGAAGATTTGATATTGGAAGTGTAAGCCCAGGGGTTGAGGAACTCACCACAGTGGTTGGAGGAGGCACGGAGACTGTTTGTGATGTATAGTGATGACTATTAGGTCGGGATGAGGCAGAAGAATCCGTTGCCAAGGTGACATTCTGTGGTTCATAAAGACTGGAGTCTTGAAGTAACGAGGAGAATTGGGAACCCCAGTTAAAAGAATCTAAACTCATGGCATTTGTGGCTGCAGGAGGTGGATGTTGCAGTGTTTGTGGCAACAATTCAGAATACAAAGGTGCATATAGTTGGATTCCTGGGTGATGGTTTAGGGATGATGGAGGCCGGGGAGAGAAGTCTGGGGTGATGGTGGAGTAGTGGTGGGCCTCGTAGTAGGAATAACCAATTGTGTCCTTTGTAGATGATGACGATGGTGGAAGTGATGGTTGGCTATCAGAGGAAGAGTCATTACCTCTCACGATTAACACGGGCTTGTGAGAAAAGTCTGTTTGGTTTAGTGGATCTCCCAGACGAGGAGGGTCACTTAGGCTTCCATAAGCTGGTCGTTCCGTAACCTGCGCTCCTTGGCTGAGTGTTGATGACATTACTGGGGACTGCGTTATCACACCATCAAGGTGCCAAGGATGAGCGTGATTCTGTGGACGATCCTGAGAGGAGTCTTGGGTCAGTAGCTTCAGTTTAAGGACTTCTAACAGCTTCTTTGTATTGAGGGAATCATAAGGAAGAGGGGTGTGCATAAGGGCGTCCTTGGTTTCTTGTTGAGTATGAGTAGGGGTGGTGAGTGGGAGGTGTGTGGGTAGAGGACTAGGATTTGGAGGAAAGATGGATGGAAGCAAAGGGAAAGTAAGGGCAGGCTTGGAAAGTGGACCTAAGGAGCCGCTCTGGGGAGAGGTAGGTTGTGTTTTCGGGTATTGGAAGGTATAGTGCGGGAAGTGCAGTGGTGGCGGAGAGGATTTGAACTGCAAGTCGGGGATGTTATTGGAGGCCAAGACGTGGGAAGGGACACTGCCACTGGATACCAAAGTGAAGCGGCCACCCTCTGCACTCCACACCTTCACCAGGACATGAGGCCCCAGCTCCGGATGAGTGCCACCCATGTCTGCTGCCATCGTGCCGGGACCTGCAATAACCGCCAACAATGTAAAGATGCAAGGTACGACAACATGGGAAACCTGACACTAACCTTAAGATTTATATCATTAGGTA
This sequence comes from Portunus trituberculatus, assembly GCF_017591435.1. Lineage (NCBI taxonomy): Eukaryota > Metazoa > Arthropoda > Malacostraca > Decapoda > Portunidae > Portunus > Portunus trituberculatus. The sequence goes on along the minus strand of NC_059292.1, from coordinate 27,446,308 downwards.
TTACTTTTTTTTCTGAATACTAGTTGAACTACTATTTTCCTTGCAATAGATCAATTGCAGTATTAGCAAAATACTTGGGCTTATATTTTTGAGAATTCTACAAGAAATGTAAATTATATTCTCACCTCTGAATAGAAATTAATTGAATGTTATGCATAAGGAAATCTTTAAAATCTTCCAGTAATTATCTTCGCTTTACTGAAACATGAGTTCAATGAATTACAAACGAAATTTTAAAATTTCACTCATGCAAGAAATAGAAAAATCAAAATCTACAAATTTTGTTATCACACTTTTTTTCCTTTGAAGTGCAAATTTCCCTATTACTACTCAAGCTGTACATTGCGGGGAACGTTATTTGTATCCATGATTGCTGTGTCTTTTTCATCATAATGTCTCTTAAGAGTTCTGCTGTTCGGTGGTTTTCAGTGCAAGTGATCATCCTATATATGATGTGTGTGTGTGTGTGTGTGTGTGTGTGTGTGTGTGTTTGTGTAGCTCACTATACCATGAGAGGGTACATGCAAAGTTCCTGAGGCATCTTACCTAGTCCCTTTCGCTGGTAAGGCAGATCCTGTCCTCTCACCATTAATCCTTACCGCTCTGAAAGCCAACCTCAGCCAATCTCAAACATCTCTAGAGGGAAGGCGACAGGAAGGAAAGATCATTCAACGTTACTCAGCATTGTCACAGCTTTGTAGACATGCATGCATAAATGTATTGGTAACATCTTAAGAAATCAAGCTTACTTTTGTGTAATCAGAGATGACAAGTCACTTTGAAAATAGTGATGAAACATTTTGAATCTTATCTTTCAAGAGAAAAGTTTTGTCGAAACTGAAGCACAAGGACAGTGAAGTGCTGGAAGACAGAGCATAGATTCCCATTTGGTATTTACTGAAACATATTTCTAAAAGATTACTCTGGAACAAGCAAGTCTCCGTCAGGCTGTGCAGAGCATCTTGATACAGTCTTTCTTCCATTATGTGAATTGCATCACTGATGATAAGCGTCAGAGTTACTTGTTTGCTGCCAATGGTGGCCATATTTCAAATCAGGATGAAGACATCAGCGGTTGTTCCATTCATCCGCATCGTCTTCAATTAATGGCATCGGGTCTGTAGGTATCTGGTAGATTCTCCCAACATTGACAGAGTCTGAAACCAATAAGGAAAGGAAACAAAGAACTAGAGATGGCATCCGAGGTATGTATGTGAGAAGGCTGAGTGGATCTGGATACAGTAAAGACAAGCAACACAACGACATCCAGCAAGCACAAGATTTCCGAGAGGCCGTGCCTCATGTTGATTTTGAGTGACTGGAGTCAATCAATCAATCAATCGTCTCACAGGACGGAAAGGAGAAACGGAATTTAAATACCTCATGGCCTGTAAGATATTGTAACGGGATAGGAATGAATGGATATGTATATAGAAGCGCAAGAAAATTATGCAACATGGGATGGGACGTGGCAGTGAGAGGAGTGACTGGGTGTTCTGACGGGCTGGTGAATGTATGTACGAGTATGTATGTTTGATTGCGTCATTTACCGACGCAATATGTCAAGGTCCTAGAGATTTGTGGTGCTGAAACTGCTGGAAAGTGAAGGATGGAATGAAAACTAGCCGAAGGGAATAGCGGACTTGGGGTGCATTGTGGGTGGGTACTTCACTAAAGAATTGTGGACAGAAGAGTGTCTATGACCAAGAAGACCCTGATTACTTTGGTAATTGGAAGGTACCTTAGCACTGGTCATCACATGGCGCTGGAGACCTTCCCATAAGGTGTTGCGGGTGGGCAGTGGTGCTTTTAAGGGGTGAGAGTGGAAGGGTTGACGGTGAGAATTGTCAAACCTGCTAGCCAATAACGAATTTACAAGTGTCGGGTTCTCCGGAAACAACTTGAAGATTGATTCATGGTATGCAGTGTCTCTGGGCAGTGGCTGCACTGCACTAATCCAAGAATGTTCATAGGGACTGTCATCTCTGAGCCCGCCAAATTGCTGGCCGCCGCTGACAGGAATGGCTGAGGCTGACTGGACGGAAGCATAATTTGGCGATGAAGATTTTTCTAAGTAGTCACTTATGTGGGCAAGAAGTTGGTGGCGGACGAACTCTCCTTTTATTTTCATTCCCACCGTCAGTGGTAAATGGTTATACGTGGGGTTACCAACACCTCCGAAATATATAGTGGGTGAGATGCCAGTCTTGTGTGGCCATCTGCTAGGGCTACTAAAAGCTGAGTAGAACCTCTGAAACTTATTTTTTCCAACGCTGGATACAGGCTGTTGTGGGAATGTTGCTGGTGACCTCATCGTGGTCCTGACCTTTGTAAGTCTCGGTGGTGTGCCAGATGAGGAGGGTAATGCCATCAAGCCTGATATCGGGTTTCCTTGGAAATCCAAATCCAGTGGATAATGAATGTTGGAACCTGTGGCACTTGTCCCTCTATTGGCATGCGGGTTATTACTGGCGAGGCCACGCGAGGGAACCAGTAGATCGATTACATGATTCGTGCCGAAGCCAACTGTAAGAGATGACGAAGACTTTGGGATCTGTGTTGGGTGTGCTTCATCACGTTGCTGCCATCCAGCTGAAGCCAGAGGAGGACAGCAGTTAGCAGGGACAAAGCGTTTGGCGCGAGGGGCAGAGCGGAGAAGAGAGGAATTTTCCACATCCGCAACTGTCTCGGCGAGCGGTTCTGGCACCAGTTCAGCAAACGTCTTGGCACCACTGAGGGAAGAAGGCGACGGGAATACGGACTCATGCATCGGTATTTGATCCACTAGGACAGGCTGCCCCTCCAACAGCTCCCACACCCTCACCAGCACGGGTGGGGCACGGTGGTGATGGGCTGCTGGCGCTTCACTGCTTTCAATTACTGAATTGGGAATAATAGAGGAGACTATTTTGTTTTCGTTAGTTGAAGTAAGAGTTGAGAGATAAGAAAAATGAGGAGGAAATATAAAAGAAGATAGAGATGTGTTTGCATTGACTGAAGGGTGGTATGAAAGGCCGAAAGGAGAGGGCGACAAGGGCGGTGTCATCGAGCTGGTGAACAGAGGAGAAAAGGAAGAAAAGTGATAGGGAAGAGAAGACAGATAATCAGACGAAAAGTTTGGGTAAGGAGGAAGGAAAGAAATATAGGAAGGTGTGTATGGCAGTGGGGCTGGAGGGAGTGGTAAGGGCGTTGAGAGAGGTGTAGGGCTAGGTGGTGGTGGTGGTGGTGTTGCAGGTGTAGTACTGGAGGCTGCCGGGGAGGGAGTTGTAGTGTTTGTCAGCGTGAGAGAGGCAGGACTCACCACTGGTTCCTGAATTCTATCATTACTACTAATACGATTATTACTATTATTATTATTATTATTATTATTATTATTATTATTATTATTATTATTGCCACCTCGTCCACCCCCATTCCCTCCAACGAAATTCCCGTTTGGTGCGGCACTCAACAAGGGAGCAGGAGGCAAAGTAGGAGGAGAAACGGGGATATAGGTTAGTAAAGGAGTGGCGACTGCGTGCGAGTAAGAGGAAGTGGTGGTGGCGGTCTTTTCCGTTACGCTATTGACAGGATGAAGAGGATGGGGAGTCAGTGTCGCCTCTTTGACGATCTGGCTGTGGTAGCTGGAGTGTGACGGCCTGAGTGGGTTGAGGAAGGGAAAGGTGGTCAGGTGAGAGGGTGGCAGTACTTCTTTGTGTCCCTGTGGCTTGGGACGACCCAAGAAGCCACCACTTGTCACAGCTGGAGCATAGTTGATTGGTGGACGCTGTGTGGTTAGAAAAGTATTGGCAGGAATGGACGGGGGCACCTCTGTCGAGTGATGAATATCCAGGATTCCGAAATTCTGCAAGACGTAGTCAGAGACGGGGCTGGTGTACGGGTAACGGTGGAGGGGTTGCGAAGGTGGCGCAATGGGACCGTTGTTGATCTGGTCCTGTATAGCGTCTTTTACATCTAACAGACTGTCGTGTGGGAGGTACTGCAGCAGAGCGCCGAGTCCATGAGTGGTGGCAATGTCCAATGGGGTCAGCTGCTGAAGGTACTGAGCGGCATCAGCTGCACTGGAGCTCTGCGTTGATAAAGCTTCTCCAAGTAATGGAGGTAATAACGGTGGTGCGAGGTGGTGCGCCGCCACTGTGTTGTGATGTTCTGTATACTCGGCACCGCCGCCACTACTAATTGGCAGCTGATCTGACTGCGAATCAGAATAAAATGGTAAAGGGGTTGAAGTAAAAGACTGGAGCAAGTCTGAATGCTGGTGATGGAGAAAGGGAAGGATAGATGGCCATGGAGACTTTAGAGGTGTGGCCTTTGAAGGGTATTGAGGAGTGGTGACGTCTTGGTAAGGATATGTCTCAGTCATAATGTTAAAGTCGTCCTTGTTTAGTCTTGAAGTGGTTGAAGAGGTTGTCTGGAGAGACAAAGGAGGCTTCGGATCTGGAGTAACAGTGTAAGGCCAAGTGAGGATTTGAAGATCAGGAAACTGTGGCAGGGAAACACCAAGACTCTGAGAAGCCACGACGCACGTCAAGTTGTGTCCATGCTCAACCCCGACAGTATCATAAGCAGAGTAGTACTCACTTAACTCGTCCTCATTAGTGTTGTACTCAAAGTCATAGAAGACGTTACCTTCTTGAGCGGTGGGCGGGGTGTGGGGGTGGTGGTGTGGCATGCCCTGGTGACTTCCCGCGGGGAGCCCAGCAAGTGAAGTCCCCGGTGACGCGAAAACTGTTGTGTGGGTGTGGTGTAAAGCCGGAAGCTTGGTGGATGGTGGCAGTGGATGAGTGGCGCCGGATGGGGAAGTGTACCAGTAGGGAGCGGACGGTAGGCTGGTAGGCGCAGTCGTTACTGAAGTGGTAGACTGAGAAGTTAAATAAGGATTCGCAGCTGAACTGGTTTGAGTAGTGGTACTAGCGGCGGTGGTGACTATTGATGCTGATATAGGTCGCGACAAAGATGATACACCACTAACAGAATTCACAACACCTTGTTTTTCGGGGAGCATCTCTGCTTCTTGATTAGTGAGACCTGACACGCCCCCCTTCACCAGATATCCTCCTGTCAGTAATTCTGCAGGTGGATAAGAGTTCACACTCGGCCGCTTTGTAAGTTGAGGAGTGGAAGAAGTTTTTTTAACCATAACTGTGTCCTCCTCGTCCGTCATGTCTTTGAGGACCTGCTGTAGAACTTGACTGTCACCAGGAAGGATCGTGACCGTGCCTGGTAATGGACGTGGCGATGGTCGAGTGAGTGGTGTGTGTGGCTCTCCTTTCTTTGTGTTTTGCGTCTCTGCTTGAGCACTGGCATACTGCACAGCAAGGGAAGCAGGTGTTGGTGTGACACCCCCAGGAGCTTTGGTCAGCCTGAGGGGAGGACGGCGTGTTAACCCCTGTGAAAATGAGTTCCATTGTGTCTGGATTCTAAAGGGATAATTGTTGGCAAATGAGACTGTAGAGGATTTTAACGGAGGTGGCTTGGACAAGGGAGCGGGCGGGGAGAGTGTTGTGTCTTCCTGGACGGTATTCAGAGGCCTGGGAGTGAAGGTGACGAGAAGGCCGCCACTTTGGGCTAAAGTAGAAGGCTGCTTGACAGTAATCGGTTCATAACTCGGCCGCCACGTTATGATAGAGGGGCGCAGACTCCCAGGCCTGGCATGGTATTTTAATACTGGAGACTGAGTTAATTTTGACGTAGTCGGTCCAGGAGGAGGAGGAGGAGTGGAGGGGAAGGATGAATGCAGAGAGAATGAACCTGGCTTAGAAGTGGCTGCCGTGTCGCTACTATTGGCAGGGGAGAGTTTGGTGTAAGGGGGGAACCAGGTTACAATTCCCTGTGCCGAGGAGACCGGGGGTGTGGTGCTAGGAAAAGTGAACACTTGAGGCTGGGGGAACCACGTGACTGCAGAGACGAGAGCTGGTGACTGTGTGGGTTGGGTAGGTGGCCCGACTGGGGGTAATACTGATGCAACTGCTGGTGTGGGAGTAGTTGTTGGTGGAGGGCGTCTGGCTGGTTGAGGTGGTGGAAGTCTAGTTGGTGGTTGAGAAGGTCTTATTAGCGGAGGTGGTGGAGATCTAGAAGGTGGTGCTGGACGTCTGGTTGGTTGTGGAAGTCTGGTAAGTGAAGGCAGAGTAGGTCTGGTTGGTGGAGGCGGTGGAAGTCTGGTTGTGGTTGGCGGTAGTGGTGGAAAGAACCTAGTTGGTGGTGGAGGAGGGAGTCTGGTTGGTGGTGGTGTGGGTACTCCGGTTGGTGGTGGTGTGGGGTCCCTGGTTGGTGGTGGTGTGGAAGCCCTGGTTGGTGGTGGTGTGGAGGCCCTAATTGGTGGTGGTTGGGAGGTCCTGATTGGTGAAAGGAGTACGACAGATGGGGGTCTTGCTGGGGAGGAGGAAGGCCTGTCGAAGGAAAACGGCCTCGGTGACGAAGGGCGCGCTACACTGATAACCACTGAGGGCAGACTTACAGCGAAAGGGGAAGGCTTCATGGTATGGAGAATGGACATGTAAGGTGGTCTGACGAGTGAAGGAGGTGTTTTCGTCACTTCATTGTTTGAAACAGTGCTCCAGGTGTAGAGTGTTGGCCTCACTGTAGTGGTGGGCGGAGGCCACTTGCTCTTGCTAGCTTCAGTACTGGCAGATGTTCTCGTGTCTGGATTATTGAAGATATTGTGAGTGGCTTGAGGAGAGCGTGAGGGAGTACTAATGTCATCCCAACTTTGGTGAAGTGCATCAGGGCGAGAGTAGTTAGTCAGCCCTACCAGCGATGAGGGACGCGGAGAGGGCGTGGAGTTTACCATCGCTGCAAGTGCTGGTGGTACAGCCACTTGTTTGAGAAGCTCTGGCTTTTTGCCTGCCAATTTGCTGTTGGCAATTTTTTGTCTTATGTTTTCCACATTAGGGGGCACCCATGAGAACGAGGAAGACGGAGATGAAGAGTCAGTAGAAAATGTTAAGCTGTTGAATGGCACGAAGGGTCTTGACCTCCCCAGGCGCATGTCATCCACATAGTTGGTCTCAGTCTGCCACTCGGGTCCTTCCTTGGTGGTGTTCACAAGATTGGTCTTTGCTCTACCTGACGCTGTGAAAAAGTTGGCAGGAACAGGATGAATCTCCAGTAGAAGAATCACTCCAACAACAGCAAGATGCCTTGATACCATTGTGCCGCCCCTGCAATGAATGACTGAGCAGTATATTCCATGTTGCAATATGAAAGTCGTGATTCAAACACTTATGTCAGTACAGAGTTCCATGACAAGGCGACTCAACAACAAGGTTATTGTCACAAGCATACAATGTGGCCACATTTTCCTTGAAATAAAGTTAAAAACGGAATACAAACTCGTGTGTGTGTGTGTGTGTGTGTGTGTGTGTGTGTGTGTGTGTGTGTGTGTGTTATATACGATATATATATATATATATATATATATATATATATATATATATATATATATATATATATATATATATATATATATATATATATATAACACTGATAAAAACAACATTATATGCAGATATTCTTGAGGGAGTTGAGTCCTCGACAAATTAAAAGAAAAAAGGGTATCTTCACTAAATAACACATGCACGTTCTCCAAGCACTCACAAGAGAGAGGTCTGTCTGTCTCTCGATTCTCCAGAAGAAACGTGTGTGTATCTCCTTAACTTCTTTACTGCTTTACGTAACAAATGACACCACCAAAAAACACTGCACAAAAATCATTACGAGCACCAACAAGAAAAAAAACGAGGGATTTCTAGAATGCGCATCTTAGTTTCTAGCCAGTGCAGTGTTGAGAAATGGCAGCTGGAGAGTGTTTCAGGGTGATTTATGATCATGAACGAATGTGGAGAATACAATATAGCAGTGAAAGGGTTAAAGGGTCATTGAACCAGCAAGTGGGGGAAACAGTTATGGGATAAGACAGTCCCCACTAGAAGAGATCCCCCTTCCCTTCCATTCAATACCCATGCGTCATTGTGCCTCTGATAAGGAGTACTAACAGTCTAACAGCCAACGGCAGCCCTTCACACTGGAGGCGCGTGACCATTGCTGTGCGGACCCACGCCGCTAGAGGGACGACCAGGAGGAATAACTGTCTTCAATCTGCCTGGCTAGATTCATCCCTCCTCTCCCCTTCACCACCGACACTGCTTTCATCACCATCATCACGCTTGTTATCACCAGTTAAGTATGCATTAACACCGTCATCACGACTATGTCAAGATAAGCACGGCCATCTTGCGATATGGGTCGTGTCAGTCAACCACCTTGTCGCGTACATATTGCGTGGTTCTATCTATCCCCGTGTGTGTGTGTGTGTGTGTGTGTGTGTGTGTGTGTAAACTCTCGTTCACTCATGTTAATAAGAGTGCGTGTGTTATTCACTCACGCGTGCTATGTGTGTGTGTGTGTGTGTGTGTGTGTGTGTGTGTGTGTGTGTGTGTGTGTGTGTGTGTGTGTGTGTGTGTGTGTGTGTGTGTGTGTGTGTGTGTGTGTGTGTGTGTGTGTGTGTGTGTGTGTGTGTGTGTGTGTGTGTGTGTGTGTGTGTGTGTGTGTGTGTGTGTGTGTGTGTGTGTGTGTGTGTGTGTGTGTGTGTGTGTGTGTGTGTGTGTGTGTGTGTGTGTGTGTGTGTGTGAATTTAGTTCAGAGTAACATGAGTGTTTTACATCATTTATGTATCTTTTTAGTTTAGTATTCATCACGTAGTTTAGAAGAAGGGAGAAGAGGAAAAGAACAACGGAATTTTATATATGTTCTGATGAACTGCATGAACCACTGGTCCTGCTCAGTGATTTGATATTCAGTCCCGTTATGGTAACAGGACAGCGATGCCTTCCATAATAGCACAGAACGGGTGAAATGAACACATTATCTACTAAGAAAGACTACTAGTGATATGAAACTCACGCTGTACTGTTTTGGATCAAGAACAGTAATATTGCGGAAGTAAATAACGACCTCACACACACACACACACACACACACACACACACACACACACACACACATACTGTTCATCACACGCCTCGCACCTCGCTGACCACCACCACCGCAACACACAACCGATCTCCGTCACGCTCCACATTACCACGCTCCACTCCACCACATGGAACGTTGCCTTTACACCACGGGAGACGGGAGATAGCGACACACACACACACACACACACACACACACACACACACACGATACTTCTGAAAATAAAAATGGCATCACTACAGCCAAAAAAATACAAACGCCAATCAGAGAGAGAGAGAGAGAGAGAGAGAGATTACTTAAATAGCGCTGCTTATAGGAGACAATAACAACAACACTTGATAATTGGTAGTTGCAGCAAGTGTTCCGCAGCGGTAGTACGTACCAACTCTCTCACACAGATCAGCCAATCACCGATTCCTACATAAGGTGTTATCAAGGCTTCAGGCAACTCTCATGCTAATAAAAGTAGGCGAGAATCTCAGAAATGTACAGATTGATCAAGGTCACTTCAGCGGTACCATGACAACTCTGCTGGTCTGTCTGTATGGCAACGTGGGTGCATTACAGCGCTCTCTCTCTCTCTCTCTCTCTCTCTCTCACCAAAGAAAAAAAAAACTGAAAATTTGTCAGCGCATCTCCGAGAAATGGTACGAAAAAATTAGTTAACTTTTGTTTTCGCTCTCTTCTTTCTGCCTACGTAACTGAGCAAAACAGTAGAATGAGTAGCACATGTCACGCCTCAAGTTAAAATGACATGATGACTGACAGTTAAGAAACTTCAACACATACCTATTGAAGAACACAACTAACATTGAAAAGGTGCTGAGGGCAATAAGAACAGTGATGTTTTTCATCTTTTTTTTTCACCCCCAATCAATCAGTCAATCAATCAATCAATCAATCAAGAGAGAGAGAGAGAGAGAGAGAGAATATGACACGCAACATGATCATGACTTCTCTCTCTCTCTCTCTCTCTCTCTCTCTCTCTCTCTCTCTCATGAACTCGTCTGCACTCCTCGATCTGTCACTCTGTGCAGGTTTGCTAACAGGAGGATGTCTCGACTGCACACGCCTCCCTACCCATTATTACGATTGTTTTCTTCCTTTTTTTCAGATCGATATAATTTACTTCATAGCTACGTACCGTCAACAACAATAATAACAACAACAACAACAGACAGTATGTAAGTATAAAGATAAAAATGTGCTACAATAAGACAAATGTACAATGACAGCGCATTTTTCATCGTTTCACACAAACAAAACAAATATCTCTGAGACAACCGAAAAGTGACATACTTGGAAATAATAATGATAACAATAATAGCTAATTAACTACCCAACTAAATAAATGAATAAACAGACATTCCCCTCCTTTTTTTGTCCGTCAGTAATATTGATAAAAAAAAAAAAAAAAAAAAAAAAATATATATATATATATATATATATATATATATATATATATATACATATATAAATCGAACACTCACTTCAAAATCAATTAATCATATTCTGAATCATTTCTATCTGAGCTTAACCTCCACTTCTTTCAAAAGCCTCTAATTGAAGAAGTTACACCTGTGTGTAAGGATGTCTTTGTACCCTTCTAGTGAGAAATTATCATCTACCTTATTACACATATAAACACTCTTGAAAATCTGACATATCAATTATCATATATGTGACCTTTGAAAGCAGTCATGATGTGAGAGCAGAGCGTTTCTGAATACTACTCGTACGACTAATGACTTACCTTCTTGTTGCAGAGCGACGCGCGGCACAGCTTCAGGCTTCTCTGTGCATATTGAGGCGCTCCCAGAGAAGGAAGCACAGCGAATCGAGTATAAGGCTTATCTTGCAAATATCTCCGATGAACTGCACGACTCAAATAGTTCCTGGAAAGTTCATTGAGTTTCTTTGATACATGCTCCTAAAGATGTCTTCACTTTAACTGCCCAATATTCAGAGAGAGAGAGAGAGAGAGGGGGGGGGGTTAGGAGCAACTCACTGAAATTTTTGTCCAGCAACGCTAAGACGAGACCTATTGTAGCCTGTGACTCTCCTGCATGACGTTCCGGCGCTGAATGAACCACACGCAGGGTTCCTCGGCCTCTCTCTTCCCTTTACACACACACACACACACACACACACACACTTCAGTGGGATTGGAACTAAATAAGTCAACTTTCTACACCGAAATTGACTTTCTTGCTCTTTCCACTCATAACTAGGGCAGGCAGAAGCAACTTCGCTCTTCAAAAGCTCACCATGACGAAGTATGAGTTTGTGCTTGGTTGGGTCTCTCTCTCTCTCTCTCTCTCTCTCTCTCTCTCTCTCTCTTGAATGGATGAATAAATGAATGAATGAATGAATAACTTAGAATCTTTCTTTCTTTCTTTTTGCTCTGGTCACTACATGATTTCACGTTAAAATGAACCACAGAAATTATCTATTTTGGCCGGGGAAATAATCTATTAGGTTAGAATACGTTTTTGTACTTTTAAATTTTGTATGCTAAATGTTTTAGAAAACTTCAATAAAATCAGGAAATGGTGAAGGCATGACATTCAAAGACGGGTGGTTAATGAGAACAAAATCAAGGTCGTGGCTTCACGTAATATGGTGGGTACGTGCTGTGCTATAATTAACTATAGATACCTGTCAGGTAAGATGGTTAGCAGGAAGTGCTAGAGTATGCGGCATGTATGGGATGTGTGACTGGCTTGAATGGGCAGCCTTTTGAATTATGGACTGGGGCAATTTTCTATGAATAAGCAGTTTCCAATGACTAAAGAAAGAAGTACATGCATCTTCTGATGATAATAGTCCGACTTCTTCATATTATTCAATTTACAAGTTCTTATTATTAATGACATTCTTTTGTTTGCATAAGTAACTTCTCTCGAAGATGCTGCGTGTGGAAGAGTCTCCAATCCATGTGACTTCATCAATCAATCACGTTTGGGGTGCTGTTTCACCAACTGATTTCCATGTAGTATGGAAAACTGCATGTTGGCTTGATTTACCAATTGAAACGCCTTGTGCAAGAAGCAGTGCATGCGCTTATGAAATCTATCTATCATTATTATTAGCCTGTTTATTCTTTTGATGGGGAAAAGCAGAGTTAAGTTGCCATGACTTATGCTCAAATAGTCTAGGTGAATCATTTGTCATCACTTTCAGTACACAAAATTTCGTAAAATTAATACAAATAATAGTAATTAATTCAAATATCAGCTTTACTAAGGTGAAGTCTGTCTTTAGAAGTGAAATATATTCTATATATTTTTTTTTTTGATGATGGTCATGGACTACCTATATCCATAAATGAAAATGGTGAAAACTGAGAGAATTAAGTGAAGAATTTTGGTAACTGATCCCGCTATTGACAACGAAGGATTTTTTCACATCCAACTCTCCATTGTCCATGGGAAACACTCATCCTTCGTAAACAATCAAGCCAGAATGGAGATTTCTCGATTCCTGCCATTTCTCCTACTGCATGTATGACGGTCACATACACACACACACACACACACACAAAAAAAAAAAAAAAATAAAAAATAAATAAATAAATAAATAAAAAAAAAAAAAAATAAATAAATAAATAAATATATATATATATATATATATATATATATATATATATATATATATATATATATATATATATATATATATATATATATATATATATATATATATATATATATATATATATATATATATATATATATATATATATATATATATATATATATATATATATATATATATATATATATATATATATATATATATATATATATATATATATATATATATATATATATATATATATATATATATATATATATATATATATATATATATATATATATATATATATATATATATATATATATATATATATATATATATATATATATATATATATATATAATGATGGATGGCCTTAGAACCATAGGGGCTCAAGTGCCATTTTTTTAATGAGAAAAATCTCTAAAGTTTATGAACAATAATTCTAAGAAAGATACTGATTTCAACCAAGTTTCAGAAGAAAACCGTTTTTCAGATTTTTTTTTTTTTAACCAGGACTGAAAAAATGTCTGGTGCATTTGCACACTAGCATGTAAAATGTAAATCCCCCTCAAGTTTTTGTACATTTCATTGCATGAATTGAGATTTGAACCTTGTTCAAATCTTTAACTGAAATAAATGATTTAATAATACAGTAATCTATGTAAAGGAACAACATCCTAGACTAAGGGTATTGGGAAATAAGAGAAAATATGTACAAGTATTGGTACATACTACAGTATAATAGTTATTTGAAATAGTGCAACAAATTGAAGGATGATTGATGGGATGTTAGAGGAAGGCATTACAAAAATAACTTATGATGGTAAAACAAAGGATTAATTAATAGGTGGCAGTTGTTAGTCAAAGGAAAAGTATGAACAGTCTTATCACTCTTATCCCCTTAAGGGCCTTTTCATTTTCATTGTACTTACTATTTGGTAATTTCACAAAGCTTCAGAAACTTATGTGGGGATTAAAATAGTGAAAACTCTGGCCATTAATCTTACTTCCAGACCCTTCCAAATGTAAATAAAAATTGTCTAATCATACCCAAAACTCATGGAGAAAAAGCATTCCAGAACTGAAGTTAATGTTACTGTACATCCAGTGAAGAACTTGAAGGTTGGAGGGAGGGGAGCAGTTAAGTTATTGTTGTTCATCATACTCCATTGGGTTGTTGTATTTGTCCCCTTTGCAGTCACTGCCACCTGCCCTTTGTCTTCCCTTATGCTGCAGAATATCTTGCTGTGCCAGGATGTCCTGAAGTACTGGGACTTGGTATGAGTAAGGAAGGGCAGGAGATCCTTGATGCACCTAGCAGCGCAGTGATTGGCCCAGGGTGACACATTTCTTTAGAAAAAACACTGATCGGATGAGATGGTTATGGGCTGTGTGCCGTGTACTCTTGTTGGCTGGTTGACTCGCTTACCTTGAGCATGTCTGCTTCTAAATCAACATCCCACTAGACTCAATCACCAAACACAACACATGCTTCCCAAATCAATAGGGCATGAGTTTCCTGGCTTCTACAAGACTTTCAACCTTATTAAAGCCAAAAAAGTTTGGCAAACAACATAGCCGGACAGAGAAAGAGTTGCCAATTCTGCAGATATAAATACAGCGAAAATCGGGGAGATAGTACATAAGCCCCTTATAGTTCTAAGGCCCTCATATATAACAATAACAATGAATGAATAAAGGAAAACAAATGAATAGTAATAAATAAATAAATATACAAATTCCCCTACATATGTGGTCAGGCAAATATTCTTTTACTTTCCTGGCTAAAAACAGCTTTACTTTTTCCTTCTTTGAGAAATTTAATGTGACCAGCTTACACAGCATTTCCTCACAACTACATTAATGACATTCAGTACTGTCAGCTGTTGAGTAATACTGGAATTCTGCTTGCATATCCATCTTATATGAAACAAGCATTGCACTTGGCATATTTATGAGCATTTCCATGATGACAAGGGGAAAAAATTTGGCTTCAAATGTTTCATTGTGAATCAGTGTTTTTTGTGACACTTCCAAGCTCTCTTGATCAGCACGCTTACATTTTCTTTTTCCAGCTTCTTACTACAAATTCCCTTTCTCACAAAAAAAAAAAAAAAAAAAAAAAAAAAAAAAAACTGCTTTGCATCATGAAATATTCACTCTGGGTGCTTCAAAGCTCATTGATTACCTGGGTTCTTCAAAATTCATTGACTATGTTGGGATCACCACTCTGCTTGTTATTAGTGTATAATTTTGTAGTTCTACTGTTTGATTGCGATATTACTAATCCCAGCTTCATTATGCAATACATAAATTACTAGTATATCAAAGTCAAGTATTTTCAGTTTAATAGTACTGCCAAAATGAGGAATGGTATATACAAAATCAGAAAAAGAGAGAGAGAGAGAGAGAGAGAGAGAGAGAGAGAGAGAGAGAGAGAGAGAGAGAGAGAGAGAGAGAGAGAGAGAGAGAGAGAGAGAGAGAGAGAGATTAATTAAGGCATTTTTTAATACATTATGTTTTCTTTCCAGCTCTTTATTTTATACCTTGTCATTATATAAACTGTAGGTCTTGGATGTGGTAGCTGAAGAAGTCTGGCCGTATAAATGTAAATATTAACTTGCAACAGCCCAGCTTGGACCCTGGAATACAATAAAAGTATTATGAATCTTAAAATGTAAGAGGCTAAGTTTTCATCTCAAATGACTTACTATAAAGCACCATTCTTTTTGGAGTGTATTTGGAATCTGCTACTTCAAACCAGTTTCTGGTTTGAAGTAGCAAACTTGGTCTCACAATAAGGAAATCACTTTTATCTATCCACAAGTGTTTCCATCAAGGCAACACCTGACTTCCTCATTATCATGGATCTGCCTCTAATGTAGGCAGTGAAACCTCCTTTCCACTCTTCTCACTCCAATTCATCCTTCTAGCTTATTTTTACCTCTTTTCTCCATTTCATTTTCTGCTCCACTACCCCATCACTATCTCATAACTCAATACTTCAATTCCACATATTTGTACATGCTCAAAAGAGAGAGAGAGAGAGAGAGAGAGAGAGAGAGAGAGAGAGAGAGAGAGAGAGAGAGAGAGAGAGAGAGAGAGAGAGAGAGAGAGAGAGAGAGAGAGAGAGAGAGAGAGAGAGATATGGGGTTGAGGATGCTTAGGTACCTGCCAGCACTCACCTCACTGTATCTCGCTGTTGCCTTCTTCTCAACATTGATGGCAAGCATCTGTGTGCGGAAGCTGAGAGTCTTAGTTTTTTCAATAAGCTGTTGGTATGGAGACACAGCCTGAGTTCCCATCACCACATGGCCCTGCTGGGAGTCTATCTTTGCATCCAGTTTGGCTTGCCTGATCAGGTTGACTATCCAGCGTTCAGCTTCCTTTGGGCTCATGTTGAGTTTATCAGCCAGCATGCTGTAATGGAATAATGGCATTGCACTTCTTGGGAATATTTCTTCTACATCAACACAAGATCAACAAAACAAGTAGATAAGTGATCCTACTAACAATTAACAAAAGTTGTTTATATGAAAACCACAAATATAAATTAAGAAAAAACTGGTTGTGACATCCTATGGTAATAAAACCACTAAAAAGCCTATGAAAGATGTGTGACTATGTCATAACCTGATGCAGCAGCAGAAACAAGAAATGAAGAAACACATATATATGAGAGTAAACATTGTAGTAACAGTATGTTGTACTTGATATTTGATGCAGCCATAAACATGGGCAAGCAGTTCAGGAAGCAGACAATTAACAAGGGGTAGGAAAGTCAAATGCCAGGGACTAGACTTAAATCCTAGGATATGACCCAGACAGATGTCCAAGACCAAAACAACCCTCAATGACTTTGGGAAGTGTTGTGTTGTGATATAGCGTCATTTATATATTGTACACACATGTGGAGTTGTCCATGACTGGTAAATAACAGTGACCAATAAGCAAACTGGCTATCCTAATAAGACCAATAAGCAAACTGGTCAGCCAAGTAGGTCAAACTTGAGCCTCTGAAACACCAATAGTAAAGTGTCTCGTTTTTGGTATGTTATCCACAAGTGTGTCCCCATGTGTAGTCTTCCATGATTGGTGAATAACAGTGACCAATAAGCAAACTGGCTATCCTAGTAAGACCAATAAGAAAACTGGTCAGCGAAGTAAGTCAAACTTGAGCCTCTGAAACACCAATAGGACACCAATAGGAAAGTGTCTCATTTAAAGATGTGTACTTCAGTTAAAAATTATTTCATTGTATTTTGTATGTGCCTTCACTCTTATGTTGTCCACATGTGTGTCCCCACGTGAAGTGTTCTACGAATGGTCAATGATAAGACTGGGCGTTGAGAAAGAAAGTGAGAGACATTGGGTATATAATAGACTCAACAAACAAAGAGAGGCAGAAGAAAAAGAAGGAAGAGAAAGAAAGAAGGCAAAAGCCAAGAGGTTGTGGTTCCAGTCAAGATAGGAGAGGAACCCATATAGTCATGGACAGATTCTTCCATGTATTAGTGAGTAGAGTTCTTCAGTTGGTAATACAGTCTAAGATAACTTTTATGTCATGTGAGTGAAAGGAAGAAACAAGACATAGGATGTTTATATTAAGATATTATGTAGATGTGGTGCAATTTTGATAATTGATGCATTATTTGATACTGAGGTGTTACTTAACATATGATATGATTGTGGTATACAAAATATAATCAAA
>NC_059292.1:27396542-27426542 GCF_017591435.1 Portunus trituberculatus | reverse complement strand
TAAAATTTAGTCCAATGTTGTAATTAAAGTATTTAAAGGGTGCCCTACTTACGATGTGTAGGCAACAGGTTGATCATCTTCTGGATAGAGACTGATCCACTTTATCACAACAAAATTAGAGTATATTCTCCCAGTAACTGCTAAAGATTGTAATGACATCACACCCCTAAACCATTTCTTCTATGCATAACTATTACTATCTGAATTCTTTCCATTTCTCTTTTGCATCACACACACACACACACACACTCCTGACCTCACTCGGGTCGGACGTGTGACCTTGTGCGCTCTCGGGCAGCCACGGCCAGCCTGTTGGCCTCCCCCTTCCTTTGTATAAGTTATTAATAGGTTAATTAGTGCTCGCCCTAGTGTTATAATACAAACAATTTTGGATATTATAAGTGAGTGCACGTCTGGACAAACAGTGAAATGAGTGCTGCAGTGCTAAGCTACGGACGCGATGCCCTTATGCGCCGTAGACGTGAGGCTGGGTACCCTCCATCAGAGGTCATTCAACGCCTCAAAAACTTACAGTTATTTCGGAATCGTGGATCCAAGGGAGGAAGGAGTGTGGTGCGTCCCATTAAAGTGATCACATCTACCGTAAGGAAGGGGCGGAAGGTTGAGGAGAGGGGAATACAAACACTTCGAAGTTCCGCGCGTGTGGTATAGTCTTCCCTCTCTCCTCCTTTCCAACGTGACATCACTGGCGAACAAGATGGACGAGTTGATAGTGTCAGTGAGATCTAACTGTGCAGACATTGTGGCGATCACGGAGGCGTGGCAGATAACTCCTGAGGTGTGTATGATTCAAGATTTCCAGCTGTTCCACCACCTCAGGAATCAACGCGGGGGCGGGGGGGGAGGAGTGGCCCTGTTTTGCCGCTCTGACCTCAGCCCCTCACACCTACACGTCGACGTCCCCGCCGGATTGGAGGCCCTGTGGGTGAGGGTTACCCCCTGCCACCCCGCAACACAGCCTCCATCATTGTGTGTGTTGTCTACCACCCTCCACGGGCCGCCACTGCACGGTTGCTCACTGATCACATCATCGAGACTGCTGATGCTCTACGGGTGAGATTTCCTGCTGCCAAGCTGGTAATCTGTGGTGACTTCAACCGCTTGGATATCAGTGAAATCCTGCACCAGCTACACCTCACCCAGGTCGTGGACTTCCCCACCCACCACCAGTCCACCCTCGACCTTATCATGACAGACCTGAGCCAGCAGTACTCGCCTCCCAAGCCACTCCCCCCCATGGGACGCAGCACCCACCTCTCCATCCTGTGGACACCCACCCCACCACCTCGGTTCCCAGGTCAACTGTCACCAGATCCCACAGGCCCATGCCTGACTCCGCCATGAGGGAATTTGGGCAGTGGCTGACACATCACCCGTGGACCGAGGTACTGGAGGAGGAAGACGTCCACACAAAATGGCGGAACTACTTCACCACCACAACGGAAGCCTTCCACCACTACTTTCCCACCAAGGACATCACAGTGGACCCATCTGATGCCCCTTGGATGACGCCCTGCATCAAACGACTCCTTCGTCAGCGTGACAGGGCTTTCCACTCTAGCCCTGACCAGTACAGGAGTTTAAGGAACAGAGTTATCAGGGAAATTAAAAAAGCCAAGGCAAGCTACTACCCAGACAAAATTCACCATCTCAAGCTTACTAACAACAGACAGTGGTACGACAAGATTAAGTCTTTGTGTGGTTTACAAAAACAAGCCTCTTCTCTTCCCTGTGTTTCACACCTTTCACCTGACAACGCGGCCGAAGAGATTAACGGTCACTTCGCTGCGATCTGTCAGACACTCCCTCCCCTTCACTCTACTACTCTCCCAGCCTACCTCCCTGCCTCCTCCCCTCCACCCCTGTCCAGGAGGTTGATGTTTACAGGAAGCTTCTTAAATTTAAACTAAACAGATCCACCACTCCCACTGACCTCCCCATCAAAATTTACAGAGAATTTGCCCCAGAACTTGCCACACCCCTTTGCTCTATCATCAATGCCTCCCTTTCTCAACATTCCTGCCCCGATGACTGGAAGACATCTTACGTCACCCCTCCCCAAAATTTCTAATCCACAGTCACTGAATGATCTAAGACCAGTCGCCATCACCCCTATACCCAGCCTTATCTGTGAAGATTTTGTGTTCGACTGGGCCTATAACAAAATTTGTAACTCTATTGACACACAACAATTTGGCAATATTAAATCCACCTCCACATCTCACTACCTTGTCAGCTTCCTGGAATTCGTCCACAGCCACCTGGACAAACGCAACACTTCTCTAGCTATTGCTTTTGTGGACTTCAGAAAGGCCTTTGATCTTGTTGATCACACTGTTGTGATAAATAAAGCCATCACTCTGGGTCTCTCTCCTACCTGATAGCGTGGCTGGCAGACTTCCTCACGGGAAGGCGTCAGGCCGTTCGTTATCAGGGCTCTGTCTCCTCTTTCCAACAGCTCACATGCGGGGTCCCTCAGGGGACCAAGATGGGTCCACTGTGCTTCCTCATCCTCATCAACGATGCTCTCGTCCACACCCCCCACCGCTGGAAGTATGTGGACGACTGCACCGTGGGCGTACCCGTCAACAACACCAACCCAGACTTCTCAGCACTGCAGTCCACTCTAAACCAACTACAGACGTGGACGGAGGACAACAAAATGACCATCAACCACACCAAGACCGTGGTGATGCACATTTGTACCTCCACAGCAGCAGTCCCCCCTCCCCAGCTATCTGTGGGCCCTCACTCCCTCCAGGTGGTCCGCAGCACCAAGCTTCTAGGTGTCTTGGTGGATGATCAATTATCATGGAAGCAGCATGTTTCCAACATCATCAGGTCAGCCTCATACAAAATCTATTTACTGCGCCGACTCAGGTCCCTGGGAGCACCGGCAGATGAGCTGAGGGGAGTGTACCTCACCTTTATACTCCCTAAGCTCATGTACGCCGCCCCAGCGTGGTCCTCCTCCTGAACCTCACACAACGACAACAGCTGGAGAGGGTTCAGAGGAGGGCGTTCAGGGTCATCCTTGGGCCTGCCTACAGGTCCTACGAGGACGCCCTGACCTGCCTGAGTCTGCCGAGGCTGGCCACAAGACACCAGGAAGCCTTGGAAAAATTTGGGGAAGGACTGCTGCGTCATCCACGTCTCCGCCACCTGCTACCCCCGACGTGCCTCCCCCTGCTCGCGCCACCCGACACCAGAATCGCGTGGCGCCCTTAAGAGCACCGCGCACTGATCGGTACCGACTTAGCGCGGTGCCCACTATTGTGCGAGCCTTAAATAAATAAGTAAATTAATAAGTGAATTCTAGGTTAAGTTAGATCCATAGTTAGGTTAAGCATTTCAGTTCATTGTTTTAATGTCCCCCTGTACATTTTCAGTGTAACCTTGTCGCTTTTTTTACATTGCCAAATTAATAAATTGCCAAAGGGTGCGGTGGTAATAAACCGATATATTATTATTATTATTATTATTATTATTCACTTTTTTTATGTATATATATATATATATATATATATATATATATATATATATATATATATATATATATATATACACAATATGAGCATTTCACAGGAATTCATTGGTTAAAAGAGTTATTTTTGGGGTAACTCCTATCTGGAAGCCCACCCGTTAGGGAAACATTACCTCCCAAGTGAAAACCTTTCCTACACTCGGAATGTAGCCAGGATTTGGACCCGTGCACTTGGGGACCACTTGGCCCCTAAAGCGAACATGGTTCCACTATTGCACAGTTTACATGTTAACAGAGACAATAAATAGGCTTGTTGATCAATAAAAGATGGGAATACTGGATAATAATGAAACAACATTAGCATCTCCATGCCAAAACTAGGTTAATTTCATTGCTGAACCCTTCACCGTATCATCATAAACCTATCACATTTTTGCCCAACCTGTCTGCTTTGTGTCAACAAGTGTTGCCATTTGAAGAGTTCTATATTTATAATATTCACTTTCATCAAGGAAATACCTCATTGTATTGTTACAGTTCTTATTGTCTTTAGAACAGGTCCATTATACCACCATGACACATGACCTTGTCCCATAAGTACTGTGTCTCATGGGCAGGTGGGGGGCTTAGATAATATAATGAGTGTTGCCGTGTGAATGTAGTTAACAATATTTTATCTTATTTACGATATACTTCATTTCATTGATATATTCATTTGCATTGATGTTTAACACAGTTATTGCACCATCTGTCTTACTAAGGACTATGGTGAACAATGATGAAGATTATGACATTTTTACAACAACACAGTCACACAAGTCTGCCATTATTTATTGTGATATAAATATCATAAGCATGGAACATGACTTTTTTCTTTTAATCATTGTGCTTTTGGATTTGATGATCTTGGATTTCCATTAAAGCATTTTATATGCCTCTTACTAATATAGACGAAACTCTAATTCACTAGTGCACATAGATTTGACAGCTCTGGAAGGCCTGGAATCCGCTACAAGGCCACACCAAAAAACCGTGACTAGATTTGGAAGACTATAATCAATGTCAATAGAAAGCTTTCTTGGTTCTGCCTTTAGTTCTATCTATTGATATTTATTTAGGCAATGTCCTAATACACACGTCTGACCCATTCTCCTCGTTTCCCAGCTCTCCCCTTTGCAGTTCCTCCACCCAGCTTATTAGACGTCACATATATGAAGTCAAGCTATTAGTCAACAAGGGAAAGAGAGCAAAGAGAGATAATAAATAGAGGAAGAGGGATTAAAACAGGAGGTAGAAAGAAAACAGTACATAACAAATAGAGAAAATGGAAATAGAACAGAATAGGAAGGAATAATCAAAGAATAAAAAAAAAAAAAAAATGGATAATGAATAGAGGAATAGGAGGATATGTGAATGAAAATTAAAATGAATAAGAAAATAGGAGAAAATGGTAATAAAATAGTGGATAGAAAGAAAACTGGATAACAAACAAGGGAAGAGGATAACGAATATGGGAATAGGGGAAATGGTAATGAGTATGATAATGAAAAAGGGAATAAGAATCCTCTTCCCTTGTCCGTTAAACATTTTTCTGTCTATCCACTATTCTAATATCATTTCCTCCTATTTCCTTAATTCATTATTGTATTTTCACTCCCATTTCCTCCTAATTCTATATTCATTATCCATTTTTCTTTATCTCTAGTGTTATTCCTTTCTTTCCTGTCATATTTCAATTTCCTCCATTTATTATCCATTTTCTTTCTATCTCATGTTCTAATCCCACTTCCTCTATTCATTATCTTTCCTCTCTCTTTCCCTTGTTGACCAATAGCGTGGCTTCATGCATGTAACATCAAATCAGCTTGGTGAAAGAGCTGCGAAGGGGGAGCCGGGAAACGATTAGAGCTGGAGGGACGTGCATACTAGGACAATGTCTTTATCTAGACAAGATCCAAGCTAGTCCTCTACTGTAGTTAGTGTTGGTGACGGTGCAGTTTGAGTTGGGGATGAATCCTCCATTCCTGGCCTCACCACCACTCCACACCACACATTCTGGACCCACCCCTCCCTGGCCCCACCACAAACATATGTGCCGGACCACACACCACCCTCGCCTCACAACCTACTGGCTGATATGCATCACTGATACTGATATACCATTGCATCACATGTGTTACAGGTATAGCGGGAAAGGTGGGGATCTAGAGAATCCACCTTATTGCTTTATTCCCTAGCGATGGTGGTGGCGGCGAAACGCCAGACTAACTCGAGGCCACCCCTCCTACTCCATCACGCCCACAGCCTAATTTCATGCACTTAATGGTGGTAAGTGTACTTACTCCTTTGACGGATAAGAATTCCATCAATGGAAAGACCAAATGGCGGTCTAAAAAGGGTCCTAATTTGGACGTGAGGTCGTAATCCGCCATGTTTACACAGACAGCGAGGACTGACAGAGACCGCTGGACCGTAATTATTAGTGCCGACATCAAATTAATTTCGTGATGTGTACAATTATGCTTTTTTTTTTAACTTATAATACGCAAAATTTTCAGATAAAAAAATAACTGCAAATTCCTGTATTTTCAAACCTTGGGAGATGAGGTAAGAACATTGAATTAAACCTCTTTGGATGAGAACTTGAAGATAATGTGATTGATTGATACATTAATTATTACATTAATAATGAAATATAACAAAAGAGGAGGATGGCTCTTGCCACCCACCCCCTGGGCAAATGTGTACCTAACCCTAGCACATGGAGTTGTATTGCGGCACGGTGTAGGCAGAATTAAAAATAATATATGTTTATAACACATTAGCACTTCAAAGTAGAAAAAAATATACTTGAAAATAATGTAATCCCAAACTATCAATACATCAGTTTATATTTCTCGAATAATTGTATCCAGTTGTTAATCTGACAATATCACAAGTCCTGGAAGGCCAGCTAAAGCTATTCATTTTTAAACACCATAAACTTCAAAGAGCGATTGGTTGTGTGCTATGTGAGGACACATCGTCAATAAAGTGTACAAGTGTACACCTTTTTCCTGGGGTAGGGCCTACCACACCACCGCTTGTCTGCTTTTTATTTATTTATTTATTTTTTATTTATTTATTTATTTATTTATTTATTTATTTTATTTATTTATTTATTTATTTATTTATTTTGAGAGAGAGAGAGAGAGAGAGAGAGAGAGAGAGAGAGAGAGAGAGAGAGAGAGAGAGAGAGAGAGAGAGAGACTATTTCTCACCCACAGAACAAGTTTCATTATGTTACATGGTACACTTAACATTATTAACAAAATCCTATCAATTTGTTCTTGGATTTTCACATTTCCACTCGTCTTCTTAGTCTTTAGTTCTAGTTAATTTCACTCCTTAACTTAAAAAAAAGAATTACTTCAACTTTATCTCATAAACTCTCTTGAGTAGACATTTAAAGATTTCAGTCTCCTTCCTTCGTCTAAGAACTTATATTAACTACAAAAAACACTATTCTTTCCTCTCATAATAAAGTGCAAAGCATGTAGCCAAAACCCAACAGGTTCGACAGTTAAATCTTTGATCTCTACCACCATTTCATACAATTTGATGAGTATTCCATCAACTTTTCAAGTAAACAATCTCTTAAAACCAGTGCATTTGTGATCATGGTACTCATTTTGTCAGTGAGTCTTGCACTGCTTGTGAAACATACACTCAGCAAATTTATCAATATTACTAGTCACTACAATACACACACACACACACACTTCCAGGAGGTCTTTACTAAGGAATCCAAATTTGAAAGGCCACAGGGCAATAGAGAAACAATCTATATGAAAGAGATTAAAGTAACAAAGCTTGAAATAAAAGAATTAATGAAGAAACTGGATGAAGAGAAGGCAATGGGACCAGATGAAGTCTCAGGCAGAATACTGAAAGAATGTAGGGAAGAACTAGCAAGTCCTATATACATCATAAAATGCTCAATAGAAAATGGAACAGTACCAGTAGAATGGAAAAGAGCTGAGGTGGTTCCCATATATAAGAGTGGAAGGAAGGAAGAACCTTTAAATTACAGACCGGTATCATTAACTAGTGTAATATGCAAGATGTGTGAAAGAATAATAAAGAAACAATGGATCAAGTTCCTTGAAGACAACAAATTGAAATCAAATAGCCAATTTGGTTTTAGAAAAGACGGTCTTGTGTAACTAATTTATTGAGTTTCTATTCTAGAATAGTTGATAGAGTACAAGAGAGAGGGGGATGGGTTGACTGTATTTATTTGGATTTAAAAAGACGTTTGACAAAGTGCCACATGCAAGATTACTATGGAAGTTAGAGGAGAAGGGTGGCTTAAAAGGAAGCACATTGAGATGGATAGAAAATTATTTGAGGGGGAGAGAAATAAGGACGGTAGTTAAAGATATGAAGTCCAAGTGGAGAGCAGTAGAAAGCGGAGTGCCACAGGGGTCAGTATTGGCACCAATACTTTTCCTCATTTATATTAACGACATGCCAGAAGGAGTGAACAGCTACATAAATCTGTTTGCAGATGATACGAAACTGTGCAGAGTTATAAAGCAAAAGGAGGATTGTGAAATACTGCAAGAAGACCTAAATAAGATCTGGGAATGGAGTAAAAGTGGGAAATGGAATTCAATGTGAACAAAAGCCATGTCATGGAAATGGGAAAGAGTGAAAGACGACCTGTGGGAATCTATAAGATGGGAGATGGAGTAGAACTGGAGAAAGTTAAAAAGGAAAAGGACTTAGGAGTGACGATGGAAGAAAACAATCAACCAGTAAGCCATATTGATAGAATTTTTAGAGAAACATATAATTTGCTAAGGAATATTGGAATAGCATTTCACTACATGGACAAAGAAATGATGAAGAAATTGATAAGTACTATAATAAGACCCAGATTGGAATATGCAGGAGTAGTGTGGACCCTCATAAAAGAAACACATAAGGAAATTGGAGACTACAAAAATGGCTACAAGAATGGTTCCAGAATTTGAAGGGATGACATATGAGGAGAGACTAAAGGCTATGGATCTACCAACCCTGGAACAAAGAAGGAGAGAGGAGACCTGATACAAGTTTATAAATTGATCAACGGAATGGACCAAGTGGATAATGAGAAACTGATCCTGAGAGAAGAATATGACATCCGAAGCACAAGATCGCATAGTAAAAAGCTGAGAAAAGGAAGATGTCTGAGATATGTTAAAAAATATAGTTTCCCGCAAAGATGTATTGAGACGTGGAACAGTTTAAATGAAGAAGTAGTGTCTGCAACGAGTGTGCATACTTTTAAAGTAAGATTGGATAAGTGTAGATATGGAGACGGGGCCACACGAGCATAAAGCCCAGGCCCTGTAAAACTACAACTAGGTAAATACACACACACCTTAGTAGTGGAAATCAAAAGAAAACTTTAAATGTATCCTCAATATTTCTTTATATTTCATATCTGTGTTGACATCTTTTTCACTCTACACATACACAAGTATTATTACCATATTACTGACAATTATACATTTTATCATTTATATGCACATAATATAATCAATGATATGTAATTACTTAAAAGAAATATTCACAGTTTTGTCAGTTGCTTCATATAGTTTCATTTTCTTGACTTAAATAATAAAGTAACTATTTTTTTTTTCAGCAAATAAAATAGTGAGCAAACTAAAAATAGTTCATATACCTATTAGTGAGATTAATATTGCCTCAGAGTGCACTGACTCACTCTGCTCACTCACTTAAAAAAAACTTCCTTTTCTTTTCACCTTACCTCATGTCTCTTCACATCTCCCTTGTATGTAATTATACAATTCCACAGCAGTTTTGAACAACTGTATATTTATCAAACTTTATGTCAAAGTTGATATTATTCTCACTATGTAAGTATAGTAATCAAATTAAAACTAAAACTTATAAAATATATTTACAAGGAATGTCATTATCACAGGTAAAAAGCTAGAAAACATTCCTCCTAGAGTGAGTTGTGTTACAGCACCCATTTCTCTGTGTGTACTTTGTCTTTTCTTTACTGTTGTGATGCTAAACTTCCCCATGTAACTTTTTTTTGTAAGAATATAGTTTTACATGGATAAAACATTTATCACTTCTTTAAATTAGTATGTAATATTGGACAGATCTCCTTAAGTATAGAATTTTCTCAATATATATATTAGATGTAATAAAAAGCCTTAATGATATTTCAATATTAAATCATCTGAGTATTTATACAAATTAAATTTTATGTATGCAAAGTAATTTATCATAGATTTAAAAAAAAAAAATTTCATCCTATCCTAAAGAAAGTTTGTTCAGGAGCAATCACATAGCAGATGCATCCATGCTTTCTCTTAAGTCACTGGAGAAAAGTACTTATGATTCCAAACCAAATTTAGATGATGTCTTAAACAGATAAAAATTATTAATTTTTTTTTTCTTAATGTTATTCTGAACCAAATAAATCACAATAAGGTTGTCACAAGGAATATTATTTACAGTCAAGACAAAATGCCATACCTTGTCTCATTGTAAAAGTTTTAAACAATAATATTGCTTTCAGTTTCTCCATGAGTCCCTACCAGTTACCATTAAGATTTGCAGAGGATATGGTGGCAGTATTCTTTCACTTGCCAAGTGTACTTCTCATACAAGATATCTGAAACAAAAGGGGCAGGTGCACCAAAACATTATTTTGAGATATCATGATTTAAAGATTTTCAATATTTATCTTATGACAGATTCACTGAAGATGACACAATACTGCTGTTGTGCCATCACTTCTCTCAACCTTTGTTCATAGACTGGACTCGAACCCACTGAAAGATTGTACCTTTTACTACTGAGTATGTGATCATTTGAAGTGAGGATACACATCTCATGATCTGAGCTTAACTAACCAATAACTTGGCACATATGTCCCACAGGGTTTAAATGGTGACCAGTCTTACATTTGATGATTATTTTCTCTCACATGACATAAAACCATGTACTTGCATTTGATGAATTTCCCACAGAAAATACTTGATAACTGTTCTTTGTGTATTTCTCATCAAAAAATTGTCTTTCATTTATTAAACACCAAACTGCCATATTGAAGACATCATGCCAGTGATGAAATATTTCAAACAGTTATGACAGTGTATGTTAATGTTATAATGTATTGTGTTATCTCTAGTTTTGCTAGCCTTGTACCTTACTTTTTGTGAAGTTATTTTATGACTTTTCTTATCTGATCACTGTGGATAATGCCTCCTATATTACAAAGAGAACTCCACTTGCCTATCTTCCTGTATTTCTATTTTGTGTTCTCAGAGCAGCAAAATCAACATAGGAGGTAAAATCAATATCATTTAACAAAGAATGCCTCATAACCTATGCTGAAAATAATGAAATTTCATAAATCCTACTATCATCAAAAATCATAAAATATTATCCCTTGAGGCAGAACTTTTTTTTTTTTTCTTTTTTTATTATTATTATTATTATTTTTTTTTTGGTGTACCTTTCCAGTTGTGATTATACACATTTCCTGTAAGCAGGAAAATCAATTGTTTTTCTTCAAGGCATTCAATGCAGCATTGCTACTTCCTGGCACCTAATGCATAATAAGTTTAATGTGTTGGCAGATTCAGGCATGTCCAAATATTGGTTCATAGCCAGTCTTCAACATTAAATGGACGACTTCCCATTATATCCAGATTAGTCTTTTAAGATTACATTAAGAACAAAATATTTGAAAACATAATTTAATAAACAAATGTTGGCATTATTTTGTGCCAAAATGTGTTTGTGCTACTCACAATGCTGGTGTGTAGTTAAAACCTGGGGCAAGGTAAAGTGCTCCATACAACATATGATACCAAACCTGACAATCATGTAAGATTTCATATAATCAATGTATATAGTAAGTATGAGTAACAGCTACAGCTAATCAGCAATAAGCATGGCACTTATTCCAGCCCAAATTGTGACTAGCTTCACATGGAAGATACTAGTTTGGACAGAAAAAATAGTCTTAAACAAATGTACACCTGTCATTGTATAAAATATTACTATTTTCATGGAGAGAGAGAGAGAGAGAGAGAGAGAGAGAGAGAGAGAGAGAGAGAGAGAGAGAGAGAGAGAGAGAGAGAGAGAGAGAGAGAGAGAGAGAGAGAGAGAGAGAGAGAGAGAGAGAGAGAGAGAGAGAGAGAGAGAGAGAAACTCTGAGTGTAATGTACAATGCATCTGGACAACCAACACCTTCACTAGTCTGATGCAAAATATGTCCCAGATGACCAGTAGTAAGGTTTTGTGAATATTAGCAATATGTAAGTAATATCTATGTGACATAATAATTTGATAGAATGAGAACATTCCTTGTGACAGGTGGTGGTATGGCAATATGTAAGTACAAGAGACTGCTGGCCACCACCAGTAAAAAATATAGATATATGTATATATCATAATGATGAATAAAAACACACCTAATAATTGTTATTTAACTACATTATTCATGTGTTATTTTCAATAAATTTTAAGTTATCTAAAATTGTGACAAAAATAATTCTAAATGGCAGATTAGATCAGAAAGAGGTGTGTGTTTATCTTGGATGTGGTCATGATGGACTCATAAATAACTTTCAAGCATTACCTACAGCAGTGAAGAGCTTTCAAGCCAAAAGAAGTTAATTTACCAATGAGGGATCAATGATAAAGATGATCCCTGAGATAAGCCCTCTTGTGATTCTTGCCTGATCTTCTCCTTTCCCTCCCCATCTCATTTTTCTTAGCATTAATGATCCAAGCCATGGTTATTCATTCTTTCATTTACAAATGTACAGTTTGATTACCATGTGTTTGAATAAAGAAAAAGCTTTCTTCTGCAATATACCATTATACCATGGAATTTTGGAATGATGACAGTTATTGGTGAGTTTTTGACATATGCAAGTGTCTGGTATAAAATACAAACATAACAATGGCCCACTGTACCATCTACATAGGTACCAT
The DNA here is from genome assembly GCF_017591435.1 of Portunus trituberculatus. Lineage (NCBI taxonomy): Eukaryota > Metazoa > Arthropoda > Malacostraca > Decapoda > Portunidae > Portunus > Portunus trituberculatus. The sequence continues at coordinate 27,414,019 of NC_059292.1, read as the reverse complement.
ATACAACTTGACCTTTAATCAAATCAATAATTTTTTAGCTTTGTTTCCATATAATAATAAAATGGTACAATGAATTAGTGAGAAACTTATAAGCCTTATTATACTCAAAGTGAACAAATCTTATATTTGTAGTAGCCCACTTCTGAACAATAAGCAATGATTAATGTATCATTCAATATAATACACAATAAATGTAAAAAATATCACAAAAGGAAGTGTTGAACTCTTTTCAGTGTTACTTTCTCGATGTTACTGATTTCAGTGAACCAAAACAAACCTGCTTAAGTGTTTGAGTGTTTCCCAGCAATCCTAGTCTTATTTATCTTTTATCAATGGTTTTCAATACATCATATCATATACAGTATATCATTAAAGTCAGCCATAATGATTAAAAATAACAATGATAATAAATAATAATAATTAGGACAATAATGATAATAATAATAATAATAATAATAATAATAATAATAATAATAATAATAATAATGGCATTATAACTATCATCATAACTACATAAGTGGCAATCATGAAGAAGTTCTCTTAATTTGGAACTTCAGAATAATTCACTTATTAACTTCAACAGCAGAATACATCATCAAAAGGCTGCCTTACCTAGGTCCTGATATCTGTTATGATAGCTCCCCCGTAATTGATCCCTGGTAAAATAAGGTAATAATGCAAAACACAGGTTGATGGTCAGTGTTGTTAAGGTTCTACATTTTGAGTACCAATGATTTTTGTAATGCTCAGGCACATGTATGCTGATGTGAAACATTTTGGTACAGTGAGTGAAAAATGCCACTGTATGGTTCCTTTTCAATGGTTGGCTTTATTGTACAAAGGTAATGGTAAAATTTATCGGTTTATTATTTAAAAGCCATGAGGAGATCTACCTCTCTTTCTCTTTCTCATTATCCAAAATCAATTATCTACTTCTAAACAACATTCATCAATCATATAACCTTTTATAAAAATCTAATGATTAAATAGTAAGAACAAGAGTAAATCATATGCATCATTTGGACATGGCACAATTAAAAAATATTGAAATCAATATAACATTGTAACTAACATACAAATAAAAGCACAGTCCTCCAACACTGTGTGTGTGTGTGTGTGTGTGTGTGTGTGTGTGTGTGTGTGTGTGTGTGTGTGTGTGTGTGTGATATTAATACTGCCAGTGTTCCTTTACAAATGGCTAAAACAATGAGCATTTTAAAAATATAATGATAACAGAAATGTGATTAATGTTGCCTACCATTACAATACACCATGACTCATGAGGTGGAAGGATGAGTCTGAGCTCTAGACTGGCCAAGAGCTGGAGTCCCATCACTCTGCCCATTGGATGTACTACTACTGCTTGAAGTTTTTACTTGAGTTTGCACACTTGACAGAGTATCTATCACCTGCAAGACAATAACTATTTTAATATAATTTTTTGTACACTACTCCATACTAAACCCTTTCTTTTGAAGCTAACTATTCCCAGATTTTTTACCTTTCTGTCCAGTAACTTTGGTCTTCTTTAGATACATTGCTGTATACTTTCCATGGAACTGTACCATTAATTCCTTCTCATCTCTCCACCCCATCTTTTTTCATCCTTTACCTCCATATTAGCATGCAATTATATCTGTATCATTAAATATTCCTGTTCTTGTATCCCCTCTACATTGCATCAACTATATATGCCACCCACCCTTTATGGGATTAAAACATCTTGCAATGATCAGTTTAGGTCCCTTTGAAAAGATTTCTAAATGATGTTTATGAAAGTATGAAAGAATCTGCAAGTTAACAAATGTAACCCATAAATGCACCTGAAATACTAGTCAAGTCTGGAAGACTGAACCTTACCTCAGAGATGCCATCTAGAGCAGTACGTAAGGTAATATCTGGTTGCACGTTGAGCTGCTCCAGTCTTGTCTTAAGAGTGGCTGTGTGATGAGAGAGGTTCATGGCACAGCCAAGACACACAGCTGACAAATCTTCAACACTCAGACTCTGCAAAAATATTGATCACATTTGTAATATTCTAAGATACTTCAAGGTGGAATTAGAAAAAAAATACTAGATCCATACTCCCTATGATGGAACAAGGAATCTAAATCCTTTCTAGAGAATCTCATCCTTGTACAATTGCAGTTCTGGAAGACTCAGAACAAATGACACGACTTAAGAAATAAAAAATTTATACTCTAATACGGGAATACTCCGCTTAACGAACAGGATAGGTGATGTCAAAGCTGTTCGTAGAGCGGAAATTCGTTAAGTGGATGTAATTTTCCCATAAGAAATAATGGAAATAGGGGGTATGCATTCTGGGCTGGTCCCCAACATACCACATGGGTTAAAAAAAAATATATATTTTTTTCTATTAGCTTTTTTACAAACCTTGCCCCCAAGAAAGGATTGTTTTGTAATGCATAAAGTGAAATCTTACATGGAATACCCAAAAATAAAGCAGAGATAAGATCGGCCACATATGAAGCGGAGACTCACGGCAACTCGGCCGCTTCTTCTTCTTCTTGTGACCCTTTTAGCCTGCGTGTTGTCTTTCACCACAATATTGAATTCATGTTTCCATTCCACTATTGCCTGCTATAATGGATATCATATCTTAGTATTCATATATGCTCATGCCATGAGGATAACCTCGACTCTGTGGCACTGAGTGATAGTGAATTACTAATGAAATACTATTTCATTATATATATATATATATATATATATATATATATATATATATATATATATATATATATATATATATATATATATATATATATATATATATATATATATATATATATATATATATATATATATATCATTGAAGGTGATCGCTAATTCAGCATTAATGATTTTCTTTAAGGTATTTTCTCTACACATTAAAAGTGTCTTATTCTTTTTCTCAAGGGGCATGATGGCTTTGCCATAGGTAGCCATGTCTGCTAGATCTTGATTTCAGTCTCTTGACCCTTCCTCAGTAGCTGATGAGTTGGTATTTCCTCTGCTGTGTCTGGAGTGGAAGTGACTCGGCATGTGGCTGTGCTCCTCTTATACCAGCCTGCCAGCTTCAGCGGCGGCAAGGCGTGGGCTACAAAGTCGCTGATTGGCTGGTTCGCTTGGTGCGTCTTCTCCTGATGCAGCCACAGAGCTGGGTTGCCTTGATCTTCTCATGCTTGGCAATGCTTGTAGGTCTACTGCTTGTATGTTCAACCTCAGGTTTTTTTCTTTTATGTGGAGGGCTTCTAGGATGGATAATCTCCTTTCGTCGGGACAGCTGTCGATGATGTCGGTGTTGTCCTCTAATTCTTTCCTGGTGATGGTGATGTTGTGTTCTTGTTGCAAGTAGTTCTTCGGGGCTCCGGCAGATAAGTGTAGTGTTTGTTGCCGAGAAAGCCTTGTAGTAGTCTTGCCGATATAGGTTGTGGGAAGGACTTCGCAGTTTCCTGGTTTGCAGGTGACCCTATATACGACGTATGACTTCTGCATTGCTTCTCTCTTGGTGTCGGGGCTGTTCTTGAGGAGGAGATGGATGAATTTCTTATTCTTATAGTATATTTGCAATTTTACTTTTCTGCAAGGATCGGTTGGCTTAACGTTGTTCTTGACGATTCTTGTCATTATTCGTTCTTCTTTGTGCGCCGATGAGTAGAAGGCCCAGTAGAAGAGAAAGATGTCGTTGTCTTCCGCAGTGGTGGTGTTGGCGTTGTACCATTTATTCAAAATTTTCTTCACTTTGGCGGATGATGTCATTCTCCCTGTGTCCGTTGTTGATTAGTACGTGGGTAGATCTCTCTATTTCTTGATGAACTTGACTCCAGGTGCTGCAGTGTGTAAGAACTTGTCTTATGTATGCACCGATGGTGGAGTCTTTGTATTGCTGCGGGCATTCACTTTTACCGTTAAGGCAGTGTCCAGGGTTTGTGGCCTTAACGTACACTTCTGTGTTGAAGGACTCGTCGGTTTGCTTCACGAGTATGTCGAGAAAGGGCATGGAGCCATCTACACTGTTTTCTACGGTGAAGTTTTATCGGCAAGACTACTACAAAGCTTTCTCGGCAATTAACACTACACTTAGCTGCCGGAGCCTCGAAGAACCACTTGCAAAAAGAACACAACATCGCCATCAACAGGAAAGAATTAAAGGACAACACTAACATCATCAACAGCTGCCCTGACAAAAGGATATTATCCATCCTAGAAGCCCTCCACATAAAAGAAAAGAACCCGAGGTTGAACATACAAGCATTGCCAAGCATGAGAAGATCAAGGCAACCCAGCTCTGCAGCTGCACCAGGAGAAGACGCGCCAAGCAAACCAGCCAATCAGCGATGCAGTAGCCCACGCCTTAATGCTGCTGAAGCTGGCAGGTGGGTATAAGAGGAACACAGCCACACGCCAAGTCATTTCCACTCCAGATACGGCAGAGGAAACACCAACTCATCAGCTACTGAGGACGGGTCAAGAGAACCGAAATCCGGATCTAGCAGACATGGCTACCTATGGTGAAGCCATCACGCCCCTTGAGAAAAAGTATAAGACACTTTAAAGGTGTTGAGAAAATACCTTAAAGAAAATCATTAATGCCGAATTGGCTATCACCTTCAATGAAATATGCCTCAGAGAGAATCTCCTGCCCACATATATACATACGTATATATATATATATATATATATATATATATATATATATATATATATATATATATATATATATATATATATATATATATATATATATACACAGGTAACTTGATTTCCGCATGTTTGATTTACGTGTTTTTGTTATCACACGACTGAAAAAATATCATAATCAATTTAATTTGCGCGATTGGTTTGTTTATATGCGATTTGGCCCAACCACATTTTCTAACTGAGCGCCAGACACAATTTCAAACTGCGCGCCAGAGAGTTCTACAGCAGGCCGATAGGTGGGAGCTCCGCTCTTCTCATGCCTCATTTGCAGTCTGCCAGCACTTAATACAGACAGAATCTCTTCAATCTGCCTATAATTCACCAAGATGGCCCCAAAACATCCTTCATCTTCTTTTGCATATGGGGTTATTTTTGATAAGTGGATTTTTTATAAAGTGGTAAAGCTCAGAGAAAGATGGTGACTGACTGTGGTGTGAGTGGTGAAGGCAGTGACGCAGTGAGTGTTGTGTTTACATATGCTTTGTTTTGTTGTTTTCTCTTATTATTTTTTGCTTTCTCTTATTATTTCTTGCTTTTCCCTTTACTTTAAATACACTTCTAGTATTTAGAATGATACATAATAAAAACATGTTAATTTAGCCAAATAGAGTACTATTTTGTACAAAATTCTTTGGACCACATCCCGCATCCCTCCTATTATCTATTGATTCTTATGAGAATTACATGTTTGTTTTACGCAAATTTTGATATACGCGATGCCTCTTGGAACGCATCTATCACATAAATCGAGTTACCTGTATATATATATATATATATATATATATATATATATATATATATATATATATATATATATATATATATATATATATATATATATACACAATATATATATATTTTATGTTATGGCCTATAGTGCCTGTAGGTATACTTGAAGAGTATATGTGGGAAGCACTGTTAAGCTTCTGCCCATTAGTAGCACAGACAATTTTATTTACAGTGGTACCCATATTAGGATACATATCACCACCCAAGTGCATCTTTGGTGTAACCACCTAGAACCTGGGTATCATGGTGACATGTAGGTAACTTTAAACCACTCGACAAATGGCATAAGTTCAAAGCGGTACGTGGTGGGATTTGAACCCACACATGGATGCCTGCCCAATCCCACACTCACCACTTTATCCACTACGCCATTGCCTCCTATATATATATATATATATATATATATATATATATATATATATATATATATATATATATATATATATATATATATATATATATATATATATATATATATATATATATATATATATATATATATATATATATATATATATATATATATATATATTTCTGAGAGCAAGAAATTACACATATCCTAAATATATATATATATATATATATATATATATATATATATATATATATATATATATATATATATATATATATATGTACACACTTGTATTATAGACTGTGCAATATGTTTCAATAGCTGAAAGACTGGATGAATACAAATATAGATATCAGAACACATCAGTGTAGCTCAAAGCCTGCAAAATACATACAACTAAGGAAATACACTCCCTACACTAAAACGAGTCAGTAGATACTTTTCAATATAGCTAACTCCCTCCCAGGGCAGCACATATAGAGAATGATGGGGATGCTTAAAAGCTGTTGCTGATCCTCCCCACATCTCTTCTGCCTTCCTATCACGTCTCAAAAAAATATGTAGTTGCAGCTTAAGATTAAATGAACAATAATAACAATAAAATAAAGCTTTGGTGTTTCCATCTGGTGAACAAAATCAATCACCATATTGTAAGTTTTTGAGGTGTACTGTGTAGATGTACTGTTAAAATCAACTGTTAAGAAGCACTAATCTATCCAGACAGATGTTTATATCCCAGGGTCAATAAGAGTTTAAGGTGAATACTTGCCTCACACTCACCTTCACAAGCACTGGGATGTAAGTATCTTTCCTCACCTCTGACTCTGGTTCAGTTGAGGGTTTCTTTTCAGAGCTCTCTTCTTCACTGTCCTCAGAGGATTGTGTACTGATAAGCTTGCAAGGTGCCACCTCCTTCTCTCCTTCTGGTACTGATTTGCTTCTTACCACAGCAAGTTCTTTCATAGTTGATGCTGATGAAACACTTTGTACTTGAGAAGTCATGAATGCAGCTGTTGAAATATTTATTCATTTAAATATCTAATCTTAAAAAAATATGGTAATTTCCACATATAATCTAATCATTTATACTGTTATTTATAATTTATCTTTTGCTGAATTGGATTCCTGAATTAGATTTGCTCAGAAGCTACACTACCTTTAAAACAAAAGGCTCATTGCATGAAAAAAAAAAAAACTGGTGCCAAAATCTTACACAAAATAAGTATAGCATAGTAAATCTTGAGATTACATAACTCACAAAAAGAAATGTAGCAAAATTTTTTCTCATTTTCATGTTGTGTAAAACACCAAGGTTTGTGGTATTGTAGGTAAGCAACCTATCAGTTATGCATGTGCCTTACTGTGTTCAGTAGTTGTGCTGGCTGGTGGAGTAGAAGGAGACTGGATGGAAAGGTGTCGAGAAACAGGTAACTCCCTGGGACGGCCAAGCTTGCCTCCAAATCTCACCAACCCTGACACCACCATGCTGGCACGGTTGCTGGTCCCAGGTGCACTGCTACTGTTCACATTGTTGCTGCTATTGTCTAAGGTTCTTCCTCCTTCACCTCTACTGGTTCGTGTGTTGCTACTTTTACTTTCACTATTACTGAAGATCACAGCCGCTGCAATTTTATAAAGTTTATTATTACACTTATTAACAAACCACAAACCATTGCATGAAATATTTTAAATGTATCTTATATAATAAACTAGGTGATGCTTTCCAGAAGGGCTGTAGAAAAATCAACTCAGTCCCTACAGACTTCAATTGCAGTGATGGTTTGCTTTCCACAGTGTGCCTTGTACACACATGAATACAGTCCTTACCCCCTAATATGTACCTCTATGACTGACAAAAACCTACACATATTGTAAAAACACATATTGTGAATTGAAGAATCAATGGGAAAAATTGTATATGGTCAGATAACCCCAGAGATTAGGTTACTGTACAATAACTTATTTGTAATGTATTTATGCTAACATGTCACAAAAGAGTTCATTGATGACCCTGTACTAGACACTGTAGACATAATTCATAGCAGATTTGAAGTTTTAAGTAGGCAAGAGAAGGAGAAAAAAGAACATAGGCTGCAGAAGGTTTGCTTACAACACTATTCCTCCCATGGTTGATAAGTGTGGGTGGTAGAAGCACAAGGAGATGGGAAGAGTTTGTTTCATTTCTCGCTTAATGCTGAACTTACTTGTTACATTCTTAATGCTACAATTTATGACTGAACTTAATTGCTATATACTTTTTTCTACTTCACTTTCATTGAACTTAATTTTCTTCATTGTTTTTGCCCTTTCTGCCATTAATTCTCTTAAGCCAAATTCACATCCTACTAAAGCATTTCCTTTTCCTTGTTGTTTAAACTTAATAACCTTCTCCTAAATTTCTAAACTGATCTTTCAATTCTTGGAATTTATCATGAAGCCATGATGATTTCTGGCTAGTGAAAATCACAATGCAGTGGTAAGGCAGAGGGGCAGGGAGGCAGCAGCAGGTGTGTTGGGTGAGGGAAAAGCACATGTGTTCACCAGCTAGAGTCTGACTGTCTGGTGACAAACCAACATATGTCATAGTCATACGCCAATGGTTTGGTGGCACTGACATGGTGAGTCAGACCCCCTGTCTATTAATTCAAGGAAGATAATTCTGATGGCAAAAACCATGTGCAGCAGTACTAGTAACCGTAGTAGCAGTTTTTTACGTGAATGACAGCAGCCAAGGGAAAAAAAATATTACAAAATAAAAATTACTATTTGCCACTCCAAAAAGAAAAAATAATATGGTGTATCCAAAGCTAATCTAGTTAGCAAGGTCCCTTGGTACTTCTCTCCTGAAAAATGTCAAGTTGTAGGAACAGACAGTAGAGCTGTGAGACAATGAGCATTGGTTGAAGGTAGTGTTGCCAGTGCTGCTTAAATTTCTCAAGAATAATTACTGAAAATAATTACTTATGGTTTGAATTCAAGAACTTTTTTATTTCTTTTCATCTGATATTATTACCTGATTTCATTTAGATTTTTTTATAATTATAATCTATATTATAAAATTTATAGATGGAAGCTTCATTGGTTCCTTCGACCCTAGCAGTAATATTCACTGATCCCTTTTCAATCCCATGTATGTTCATTGACCCTCTGGATATTCATTGAGCCCTAGGATGGTCCCATCAATACCTGGGGGTTGATATCGTCCACTTTGAAAACCACTATATCAAAACAATTATTAATTAATGTCTTGTGGAAAAAGCATATTGCAAACATGTTTATTGAAAGGTAACAACTGTACTGTACAATGCCCGCAAAAAAAAGTATACATTTTCAGCGCAATAAAAAAGTACACATGCAAATATCTGTGTGGTGTTTATTTGCGTTCCCGCCACCAGCAGATTGGGTGGAGCTAGTGATAATGTTTGTCGGCTAGAGCCCGCCTCTATTCATTGTTCCTTACCATGCCAGGCCTTAGTGTGCCTCCAGTGCTTCTACAGAGAGGGTTTTTGTTATGTTGCTCCTGAGTGCCCCTATTTGCTACCAGACACCCCATATTCATTATTGTGGCTTATGCACAACCTTTGCCGAAGGCTGTCTGTCATACGCATAGAGGCAGAATTAAAGGTGACAAGGAGGACCATTTACAAACTAAAAACTGTAGCAGAGAACTTTCGTCTTGGTGCGGTACTAGCCAGAAAATCAGGCTCTGGGGCACTAAGGAAGATGTCTCTGCTCACAGGCAAGGTCCTGGCAAGAAAGGTGAAGGAAGACCGTTCAATTACAGCCCTCAGCCTGAAAGAGAAACACCTCAACCTCCTGCAGAACGTCTCGGTGTGAACTATTCAACACCGCCTTCAGAAAGACTTAGAATTGCCAGCATGCCATGCCAGCAAGAAACTTCTTCTGACGGAGGCTATGTATTTCTTCTGGAAATACATGGAGTGGACATTGGCAGACTGGCAGAAAGTAATGTTCAGCGATGAAAGCACATTCCGGCTGGTCAGGGGCGACTCCAAGGTCATGAGGAGGCCCAGTAACGTGTCCTGTTATGACCCTCGCTACACTGTCAAAATGGTCACACATCCAAACAGCGTTATGATGTGGGGGGCATTCACTGGTCATAAGGGCTCTGTTGGACTCTGCTTTTTTCCTAAGAACATAACAATGAAGGCAACTAATTATATTGACGTCTTGGAGGAGCACATGCAGACACTTTGGAGCATTCACAATGCAGAATATTCTATGCATGACTTAGCACCAGCACATAAGTCCAAGGCTGTCAAGGAGTTCATAGAGAAAAATAATATATGTGTTCTTGACTGGCCAGGCAACTCCCCAGACCTCAAGCCTATCAAAAATGCCTGGCAAGTAATGAAGACCAAGTTGGAGAATTCACTTTCCAGCAGCATCAAGAACCTGACAGAGGAGCTGAAAAAGATATGGATCTACTTTGATGCCTCCTACTTCTCCAGCCTTGCTGCTTCAATGCCCAGGAGGATCCATACTGTTCTGAAGTCCACGGGGAATATGTCCAAATACTAATTATAAGATAAAATTATAAATAAAACAGCCCTATTTTGTATTGTAGTTTTACTAAGCAAATTCAGAGATGTATACTTTTTTTTTGCAGCCACTGTATGTAATTCTAACTGATTCTTGATAATGTTGGTGAGTGACACAATTTCAAGTCTTTTCAGTCTACCCTGGGCCAAAACTTGTAATGTGGCATATACACATCTTTTCCAGTAATATTTTCAACAAAACTGCATTGGTTTTGATAATAAAATCAAGAGCAACTGGTTATAACAAGTATCTAAGATTAGTTCATACAAAAAAAAATTTTCATCTGAATTTACAAGAGTTTAAACTTAGAGCTCTTATGATTGTCATCTTCTAGATCATCATCATGACACTATCATTCAAAAGTACTTTAGAACTATTTGAACAAAGTTCACATTTAAAGTACAACTAAATATTTTTTCCACCACATCACATACCCACCATTGAGAGGATCAGTAAAGGCATTGGGAGAGGAGAGTCTTCGCACTGTACTGCCATAGGTTGGGGCCTCCTCTGAGGAATCACTGGTCTTTGGTGTTGCCCCTTGCTGGGTGCGTGGTACACTGGATGACCGGGCAATGCTGGATGATGCTGCTACTTGCTGGGGACCACGATGCACATCTGGGCGACCACCCACTGTGGGTAAGTGGAGGGAAGCCAAACCAGAGTAACCTGGTGGCCTGGGGTACTGCTGGAATAGATAAAATGCAATGGATTAACACATGTGACATAATATGAGTTATGAAGGTGAATACAGCAAGCAGTGAGGATGTTTTGTAATGGCAAAGTGGTGTGAAATAACAAATGCTTAAACAGGAACCATAGAAAGAATGCTAAAATAAATATAGGATAGGGATAAGATGATGTATGATGTGTTGGTGAACAGCAAAATTGTAACTGGCCACCCTATGAGGTACCCCTAGTCCTTCTGATGTCCAAACAGAAACAAAAGCTTGTGCTGTAATAGTCCATTAAGGGCCTGTAATAGTCCATCACATGCCTGCTAGCCCAAACCGAGCTAAAGAGCTAAACATTATGGTTTCACCTAAGGGAAAGCAACAGAAATATTTTCTTCCTTGCTTTTTATTGGTGAAACTATCACAGTGGTCATTAAAAATCTTACATACATAAAATGACTAGAAATATAGTAAGGTGTAATAATATTGGTGTGCGTGTATATGTTTGTCTGTGATGTGTAGGTGTAAGAGAAAATAAAGGAGAAAAGGATGTACATATGTGGAAGTTCTGTGAAAGAAAGTGAAACAAGCTAGTAAAGAGTAGATGTAGATTCATGAAAATGTGAAACGATGACTTTAACAGTGGCTGAAATAGAGCATGGAGCTCGATTGTGTATAGAAGAAAATGTGAGAGTTTAAGGGCACACTATGACAGGTGCGTTAAAGGGCACACTTTAATAAATGGATTCAAGGGCACAGTACAAAATATAAGCTGAAAATGATCACTGATTTCCACTAACTATTGATACCAATGTTTCTTACTCACCTTGGGGTTACGAAGGTGAAGAGCAAGTTGAATAATGTATTGGACATCAGCCGCTGCGGGGTAGCGCATCAAGAACTTGAGGCAGGTTGTATAATCACCAGATAATACTGTCAGAAGAAAATTAAATGTTACATAATATTCCCTCTCTTTTCTTTCATATATGAATTTCTTTCATTTTCTTCTCATCAATATTTTCCTTTTTCTAATATTCATCATCTCATTTTCTATGTTCTGTGACATATAACTAACTATCTTGTCTTCTTATCTCAAGAAATTCTTCCTCTTCTTGTTCCCTTATCCCTCATCCCTGCTTATTTTCTTTTCTTCCATCACACCTTATTCTCCATCCTGCCTTAAAGGTCTTACATCAGGGTTCAAGTCTGCCTGTTCTCACGTAGTTCATGACACATAAGCACCTCACAAACAGTGCCTTTTTTTAATAATTATGTTTGAAATCATTAAGTCATCTTAATGTATCACCCATGTGGTTGATACATTGAAAAATTGAATAACAATCTTAATGATGAGAACAATAGTCATCTGTTACTGAGGAAATAGAAAAGCTTCCCCTCCAAACTGAGAAAAAGTGAGAAGAAAAGGAGGCAAGAGAGAAGAGAATGAAGAAAAGAGAAATGAGACAAAATGGGAGGTAATAAAGAGGACACTCACATGGCTCCCTAATGAAGATCAGCATGGCTATAGTGAGGTAGTCCACTAGGGGAAATGCAGGTTGGATGTCTGAGAAGATGGCATCCCATACCATGAGGAGGTCCTGCAGAGGAAATTCTCGTCCAAACAGAAGACGAATCCAACGGCTGAAATGTAAAAGGATTTGAGATTAGGTAAGCTTTATCCAATTATATGACACCACCAGAGACTCATAGACTGGAATCTTGTGCTTCTGAAGAAGAGGTCAAAGACAAAGAAAAAGAAGACTGGCATGGTCCAGTTGAGAGTGAACTATTTTAGATAAAAGTATTAGCCACTGCCATGACCTCACCACATCCCTCACCTTCGTACCACTGACTCATAACTCCCCACAGCATGCCTTGAGGTGTGCTGGAGAGCAGCAACCTTCAGTTACTTGTTCTACATCCTGACATATTGTTATGTATTAACATCTGATAATTCGTAATGTTTACTAATTTGACAAAAATGAAAGAGCATTCATTTGTTATTTCATATTACATATATCATAAGCCTCAAGGAAGCAGGTCATTCAGTTAAAGATTAGATGCCTAGCCAAGGGATCCAATAATTATAACTAATACTGTATATTTTGTAATAGATGCAGCTGTGAGCTATTCATTCATTTTTAAAAGGCAGATCATACATTCATCAACCAACACTATATGTAACTACAAGCAAAGTACTTAGAATGATGCATCTGACTTATGACTAATGTAATATCTGAACAAAAGATATATTATTTTTTCTTATTCTGCTCACAATGACTAACTAGGCATACAAGCAACTAATTTCTTAGATAAGTACAAAACATATAACTTCTTCGTCTTTACTGATGTATCTGCTAATGGTAAACATTGTCATGCACTGTAGGATAAAAGGGAAAATTTATATACCAAATCACTATATTTTCTAAGAGAATAATGTCCTGCCATCAGACCATTCTTTTGCATACAACAGTAATTTAGAAGCAAATTATGATTATAAGCCACTATCTAGATGCGTATTTTCAAATAACACATTACTGAAGTATGTACAAGAGGAAAACAGCCTTAAGCCAAGATTGCCCCCATCTACTTACATGCCATATATCTGTGGTGGTATTTCAAGGCGGGCCAGGTGAGTGTACAGTGCTGAGTCATGCTTCTGCAACAGTGTGTCATGGATGGTCGTCAGCTTCTGGACTAACTGGTTGGTGGGACCCACATCCTGTTGTCATCAATAAAAACATCCATATAACTAATATTTCCACTCAAAACTCTTATAAGCTAACATATGAAAACAACCATTGAACATAAAATACAGTCTATCTGAATGGAAGAAAAGCCATACTTCATGCATCCTAGTTAGAAAATATTTCCTATATTACTCTAATACACTATTATTTACTAATGCTACTAACTTTCAAAGGTATGAGATATAATGCTACAAACATCCCCCCTTTGTCCTCTTCAATGCTGCACTTCTGCACAGCACCTGGTCAAGACACTCTCTGCACTAACCCAGCCGAGGGCACAGAAGACCTGAAGAACGGAGAGGAACTTGCAACACCTACCTACCTTTCCAAGCCAAATTGAGGCATGGGGAAAGGATTTTATGTACAGGGTCTCCTGCAGCTTTATGAAATGTTCAACCTGGCAAAGATTCCATCACAGCAGTTACAAATACCAGCAGGAAAGAGATGCACGCTTTCATGAAGGCACAAGGTTTATTTACAACACTGCACAAAAATGGTTACAGTACCTGTCTATACCTTGCATGCCACAGCAACTTTATAAACTTGCTGTCTTGGCAATCAGTCTCACTGCTAGATAGAGGAGGTATACAACATAGTGCAAGACACACTCTAGTACCCCCTTTTTTGTTCCTTCCTACTTTTCTATCATCATTTTTGTTCCAAAGCTTGATGTTGTGTCTATGTGCAGAACGACTTGACTTGCTATCGAGTCCACACTCTTGAATCTTCCAAGTTTTCCACCATCTGGCTTTGACTCAAAAGTCACTCTCTAACTAAATTTTTCTGTGTGGTGTTTATCTCTCCCCTAACTCCTAACTCCTGTGTACTATAAAAAATTCTTTGACTACTAACCTCTAAAGTGGAGCACATTCTGTTTCCATCCTTAAGCAGAGATCTCCATCCTTGGAGAATTCAATGTTAACCACCAACTTTGGCTTTCCTCTCCCTTCACTAACCATCCTGGTGAACTAGCTTTAAACTTTGCTATCCTCCATGATTTAGAGTAACTGGTGCAACACCCTACTCACATTCCTGACCATCTTGGAGATATGCTCAACATTCTTGATTATTTCCTTACCTCAAATCCTTCTGGTTATGCTGTTACCTTATCTTCTCCATTAGGCTCCTCCAATCACAACCTTATATCTGTATCTCGTTCTATTTCTCCAATCCCTCCTCAGGATCTCCCAAGGCAGAGGTGCCTCTGGCATTTTGCCTCTGCCAGTTGGGGGACCTGAGGAGGTATTATGCTGATTTTCTCTGGAATGATTACTGTTTCTGTGTCAGAGACCCATCTCTATGTGCTGAGTGCATAACAGAGGTGATAGTGTCTGGCATGTAGGCATACATTCCTCACTCTTTTTCTAAACCTTGATTTAACACAGCCTGTTCTTGTGCTATACATGATAGAAAGATTGCCCACAAAAGGTACTTGAGCCTTCCTGAACTTCATGCACTTTATAATCATGTCAAGTCTATTCTTTAACTTATCAAACACTCTTTCATACAGAGAAATGTCAAAATCTTTCAAACTACAACTTCCATTGAGACTTCTGGCTTCTGGCCAAAAACATCTCCAATAACTATCTTCATCTTTCCCTCCTTTATTTCATCCTGATGGCACTACTGCCATCACAATTGTCTCTAAAGCTGAATTCTTCTCTCAAACCTTTGCTAACAACTTGACCTTGGATAATTCTGGACTTGTCTCCCTCTCTCAAAAATTATTTGCAATGTGTCTTCCATGCCCTTGCTGGCCTAAATCCATGGAAGGCTTATGGACTTCATGGAGTCCCTCCAAACTTTCTCAAAAACTGTACTTTTGTGCTTGCACCTTGCCTGGCCAAACTCTGGCTCTTTCAACTCTGTCTATTGACTTCTGCCTTTCTTTCTTCCTGGAAGTTTACCTACATTCATCCTGTTCCTAAAATGGGTGACTGTTCTAATCACTCAAACTATCACACTATAGGTTTAATTTCTTGCTTGTTCAAAGGTTTTTAATCTACCCTCAATAAGAAGATTCTCATACATCTGTATCTGTCAAGGCTGCTCTATTGGTGATCTTCTGGCTTTCCTTACTGAGTATTGGTCATCTTTTTTTAGAGATTTGGTGAAACTTTCGCTGTTGCATTAGTCATATCAAAAGCTTTTGAAAGAGTCTGGCACAAAGCTTTGATTTCAAAATTGTCCTCCTACAGTTTCTACCCTTCTCTCTGCAACTTTATTTCAAGTTTCCTTTCTGACCATTCTATTGCTTCTGTGGTAGACTGCCACTGTTCTTCGAAATCTATTAACACTGGTTTTCCTCCTCCTGTTACCCACTTTCTTTATTATTCATTAATGATCTTCTGAATCAAACTTCTTGCCCTATCCACATGTATGTTGATGATACCACCCTACACCTTTTCACTTCTTTTCAGAGACTAACAAACCTTCAAAAAGTCAATAGATAATGTGTGGATGCCACAGAACACCTGACTTCTGATCCTTCTCAGATTTCTGACTGGGGTAGGGAAAACTTAGTAGTGTTCAGTGCCTCAAAAACTCAGTTCCTTCATCTATCAACTTGATTCAATCTTCCAGACAACTATCCCCTCTTCTTCAATAACACTCAACTGTCTCCCTCTTCTATACTGAATGTCCTTGGTCTGTCCTTTACTCATACTCTAAACTGAAAACTTTACATCTCACCTCTTGCTAAAACAGCTTCTATGAAGTTAGGCGTTTTGAGGCTTCTCTGCCAGTTTTTCTCAATCCTCCAACTGCTAACTCTATACAAGGGCCTTATCCGTCCTTATATGGAGTACTCTTCGCATGTTTAGGGGGCTTCCACTCACACAGTTTTATCAGATAGGGTGGAATCAAAAGCTTTTTGTCTCAACAACTCCCCTCTTCTGATGACTGTCTTCAGTCTCTTTGTTAATGATGGAATGCTGCATCTTTTTGCTATCTTCTACTGCTATTTTCATGCTAAATGCATGCCTCCCCTCCTCCTATGACCTCGATGCATAAGGCTTCCTTCTTTGTCTCACACCTACTCTGTCCAGCTCTCTAATCCAAAAGTTAACCAGTACTCTCTCAATCTTTCATACCTTTCTCTGGTAAATTCTGGAACTCACTGCCTGCTTCTATATTTCCAACTTCCTATGACTTGACTTCATTTAAAGGGAAAGTTTCAATACATTTTTTCCTGTCTCTTGGTTAACTCTTATCAGACCTGCAAGGGGGTGGCAACTAAGTGGGCCTTTTTTTTTTTCCCTTGGCCAGCTTTTCCCTCTTACATAAAAAAATAAATAAATAAAAATATCCGTGTCCATCTGGCCTGCAGCACATTCTCACACTCCACATCTGGTTTCCCACTAATATCTGCTGTCTTCTCTCTCTCTCTCTCTCTCTCCCATCAATAATTCACCATCCTACTTCCCAGTCACTCCCCTGCCTCTTTTTCATTAATTCCATTCCTAACACTACCTAGTTTTGTACCCTGCAATTCAAAACCAATTCCCAGACCCTTTCTCTTTCTTCTGTCATTTTTCAGCCTCTCCCCATCATTTCCAAATCTCTATCTCAGCCATTCCCCAGCCTATTCTCCAACCATTACATAGTTTCTTATGCACCCCATTTCTAATTTATTTTGCA
>NC_059292.1:27351542-27391542 GCF_017591435.1 Portunus trituberculatus | reverse complement strand
GGTAAATACACACAGACACACATACACGCACACACAGTTCACACCTCTTCCATGGTCCTGTATAACAGCCATTTTGTCTACCACCAACAGCATCTTCAGTTTCCTAACTGACATGGAAGACACAGCCTTGCCCTTAGAAGCTGTGGTAGAATTCAAAGCAACAATAACAGCTACAAAGCAAATGAAACCTGAGGAAGACACTGCAATGCCCTTGCTAAGTCAGCTATATAAACAATGATCTTGATGCTGCCAAGTAAGAAAGTACAATACATGTATTATACAAATACCCTTTATCAAGAATACTAGCTGTGTCATTATAATTTATAAGACTGACAAAGTTTAAGGGTACTTACAAGGCATCATGCTCCAAGTATGCTTCATCCATTAACTCCTGAAGCACATTCCTGAAACATTGAAAAGAATAAGATGGTGCTATCATATCTAATAACCAATTGAGAACATGTACACCATTCTTCCATCTTCAACATGATTTTTTTTTTTCAGTAAAGATCAATTTCTAAAATTTGTAAGGCAAGGTTTTCAACAACTGTTTAAAACAGTTTTTGACAAATATAATTTCTTACAATTAGCATTAATGGGTATTACATGTTGGACGTCACCATCACTAGGAATGTCTTGCTTCACAATGGAGGAGTCTCATACCAATGGATGGTTGTTGGAAGACTCATTCAAGCATATTATTCATATACAACTCCCTCATTTTTATTGTGTTACACATGTTCTCTTCTGTTCCTCTACTTATCATCCCTCTCTTTTTCAAGCAAAAAGATTTTCACCCTTGATGCATGACTGAATTCCTTTTTCCTAATGTGGCTATAACATTTTAGATATCTTGTTCCAATCAATTCTGGAACGGCATACCTCATTCTTCCGCTCTTTCATTCACATAATTTTATGCTTCAAAACTGCTATACCCCTCTACTTACTCCTCTACTACAGCAACACTATGCAGACATATATCATATAAAGTTAGAGACAAATCTATAAGCAATGCTTCTAAGTGATTTTTCTTTTTTCATAATTTGGAAGACAACACTTTATCTTTCAGTAAACAGATACAAAGTGGATCATTATGGTCTGTCTTTTCACATAAAAGGTTAGAGTTCAAATGTATGTAACTTCACATTCTGTAACCTTAATTCAACATTTTATAATAGTTTGAGATAGTACTACATATTCTGATTATGGCTAATCAAAAAACTGAAAGGGCATGAACAACACATCATTACTATAAAGTAAATGTTTGACTATACACAGTAAATCATAAGCAATCTCATGCTGATGAAATATCTAAAAGTAAAGGACTTACGGAGCTGGATCGACCTCGTGAGCATGCTGGTGGGCCTGGTGGTCACAGTGAAGTACAAAAATCAGTGGTGCCAGAACCTCATGCATTCCCTGAAGAGCAAACAAAGTTCAGTTAATGAAATTAAAATTTATACAGACAAATATTGTCGGATTACGATATTTCTTCATAAAGGTGAATCAAGATTAAAAACTAAAAGAGTACTGAAAGAATGCTTTGCATGGACCAATGTAGCCTTTAAAAGGAGTGGATAGATAGATAGATAGATAGTTTATTGACCACAGCAAGCCATTATACATAAAGCCCGTAAAGGTAGATACATATATATTTTTATATTTACATGATATATAAATAACTGTAGTCCAGTTGAAAATACATAATAGTTATGCAGTGTGTGATCTTAAACCCACGAGTATTCTGGTAACCCTTGTTTACAAAAATGTTGACAAAACTTCGTAAATTATTTTACATGTCATATCCAGTGAAAAAGTGCCATGGAATAAATTTTCCAAAGACGTGCAATTATAAGAATTCCTAGTTTGATGAGTCATTATACAGTTCTCTATCACATGTCTTTCTGTTTGAATATCACCACACACACACAGGCGCTCCTCCAACGGCAGCCGACCTCTGCCCCACCTGTTCCACCTTCCCGTCTCGCACATCAAGGAATGACCACTGACTTGAAACTTTGTAAAGGCCAGCCTGTGGTTTTCATTTATTGTGTGTTTGCTTTTATATATATCATGAGCGACAAGATTCGGGTTAATGTCTTTATAAGTGACATGTCTGGAAGAATCACTGTTTGCGATGCTTGCTTTCACACTTTCCATAGCAACACTGAGATCTTTTACAGTGTTGTTTATAAATTCTCGCACCAATTTTCCTGTGGTTGTATTCTTGTCTTTCACTAAGTTTAACACAAAAAACAAAGGATTGTCATCATAAGCAGATCTTTCTTGCCACATTGCTCGGTAGAAGGTATGCTGTTTGAATTCAACAAGGTCTTTTAAAGGAGGATATCCTGATTCAACATAACACACGTCATTACATGTAAACTTCCTTACACCTAGCAATTGTCTTAGACACCAGTTATATAACTTAGTCATTGGTTTTATATCCGCTCCAATCCATGATTTGCATCCGTACAAAAGTGTTGACATGAGTGCAGCTTCAAACACACGCTTCTTCACTATATAAGGAATATCATTATTTTTCTTGATAAAAGAGACAAATTTAAGGACATGTGGCATTTTTAAGTTGGGTTGGATCTTAACGGCAGAAGAAGTGGTGCCATCACTAGTGAAAGGAGACCCAAGGTATACATACATGTTACATGATACAAAGAGAGAGAAGTGAGAAAAGTATTTTGAAACCCAGTGAAAAAAAGATCTGGGTGTGTTATGGAACTGATTTTCAGTGTGGTCACTGACTGATCTTATCCACTTTAAAAGCTACTAGTAAGGATGGACATAACCTATTCTTAGTGTGTGTGTGTGTGTGTGTGTGTGTGTGTGTGTGTGTGTGTGTGTGTGTGTGTGTGTGTGTGTGTGTGTGTGTGTGTGTGTGTGTGTGTGTGTGTGTGTGTGTGTGTGTGTGTGTGTGTGTGTGTGTGTGTGTGTGTGTGTGTGTGTGTGTGTTTACATAGTTGTGTTTTACAAGAACAGAGCTATGCTCGTGCTGTCCTGTCTCCATATCTTTAGTCATCCAGTTTAGCCTTAAAGTCATGAATATTTCTTGCTTGATCTACTGTTTCATCCAAATTGTTCCATATTTCGATGTTTCTCTTTGGGAAACTATCTTTCTTAATATCTCTTCTACATGTGGTCTTTTCAATTTCATGCCATGGCCCTTTGTATTTCTGGAGTCCCGCACCAAAAAAGTATTCTTTGTCAACTTGGTACATTCCCTTTCATACCCTGTATATACATAGCAATTAGGTCTCTTCTTTCTCTCCTCTGTTACAATGTTAGAAGTTTTAATCTCTTTTAATCTGTCCTCATAAGTTAGGTCTTTCAAACTTGGAACCATTTTGGTTGCAGCTCTTTGAATCCTCTCCATCTTTACTTATTTCTTTTTTTATCATGTGGTGACCATACAAGTTCAGTATATTCTAGATTGAATCATGAATTCTATTAGTTTTTTCATCATCTCTTCATCTATATAAGTCAATGCCCATTTAATTTTTCTTGGTAACTCATATGTTTACCCAACTATATTGTTTATGTGTTTTTTCGATGGTAAGTGTCATTTATTGTAATACCCAGGTCTTTTTTTCTTTTTTTAATTTCTATTCTAAGATCTTGTCTGTCTTCTTTTGCCTTTCCCTAGTTCCATCACAGTACTTTTTTGCATTAAATTCCATTTCCCATTTCTTGCTCCACTCATGTATCTTATTCAAGTTTTTCTGTAGCATTTCACAATCCATGTCATTTTCCACTTGTTTCAATATCTTTGTGTCATCTGCAAATAAGCTTATATAACTGTCCACTTCATCTACTATATCATTAATATACACTATGAACATTACTGAGGCCAGGACTGTTCCCACTGGAACTCCACTTATAACTCTACACCATTTTGATTCTTCACCTTTTATTACTGTTCTCATTTCTCTGTCTTTTAAGAAGTCTGTTATCCAAACCAGGGAGGCAGTGGCATAGTGGATAAGGTGGTGAGTGTGGGATCGGGCAGACATCCACATGTAGCTTCAAATCCTGCCACATATCGTCTTGAAACTTTGTCATTTATCGAGTGGTTTAAAGTTACCTACATGTCACCATGCTACCCAGGTTCTAGGTGGAGGTGTAATATTGCCTTACACCAAAGATGCACTTCGGTGGTGATATGGGCCCTAATATGGGTACCACTATAAATAAAATTGCCTGCACCCCTAATGGGTGGAAACTGAACAGCACTTCCCATACTCCTCCAGTATACTTACAAATGCTGTAGGCCATAATGTAAAAAAGAAAATAAATAAAATAAAAAATAAATAAATAAATAAAAAATGCTGTATTTTCCTTATAAACCACCTATGTTTTTAATTTTTCATAGCAATCTCTGATGCAGTACTTTATCAAAAGCCATTTTTTTAGATCCAAGTAGACACAGTCTGCCCAGCCATCCCTCTCCTGCATTATATCTATTGCTCTACTGTAGAAACTCAATAAGTCTGTGACATAAGATCTTCCACTTCTGAAATCAAATTGTTGTCTAGTTAAGGTATGTGACTCTTCTAACTGTTGCATCCATCCGTCTTTAACTGTTCTTTCCACTATTTTTGCAACCCCACTTGTTAGGAATACTGGTCTGTAGTTCAGTGGTTTTTCTTTGTTACCTCCCTTGAAAATTGATACAATATTGGCCCTTTTCCAATCTAAAGGAACTTTTCCTTCCTTAAAAGAACATACTATGATGTTATGTAATATCTCTGCCAGCTGGTCATTACATCCCCTCAGTATCCAATTTGACACCCCATCTGGTATTTGAGCCTTATTCACATACAAGGTTTTCATAATTCCTTAATTTCTTTGACTTCCAGATGGATCTCCCTCATTTCCTTGTCCTTGTGCCCTCTACTTGCTTTTTCAAACTTATTTTTCTTTGTTGAATACTGATTGAAAGCACCTATTCATTATTTCTGCCTGTGATCTCACATCTTTGTACGTAGGTAACATTATCAACTTTTAATCTACCTATTGTTTGCTTTTTTTTTAATTTTCTCATTAACATAACTATAAAAGAGTTTCGGCTCATTTTTTGCATTTATTGACTATATCTTTATCATAGTTCTTATGTTCCTCTCTTAGGTTTTAGATATATTAATTTCTTACTACCTTAAATTCCTCCCAATTATTATGTCTTCCTCTTTTCTCCATCTATTCCATACTGCTTCTTTTTTCACTTTTGCTAATTTACATCTTGTGTTATACCAGTCTTCCTTTCTCTCTCTCCCTCACTGGATCTGATTTTGGGAACATCCCTGTTAATCCTTTCATTATAAATTTTCATAAATATATCCCACTTTCACTTTACATTATTTGCTGTATATAGTTCATTCCATTCAACTTCTGTGATGTATTCCCTCAACTTTGTGAAGTCTGCCTTTCTGTAATTACATCTTCTATTTTTGTGAAGTTTGTTCCTGTTTACTGTTGAGCCGCTGTCTAGGTTAAATTTAATTAATAGATGGTCACTTTTACCTAGAGGGCACTGATCATTTATTTCTTAAATGATGTCAATCTCTTTTGTAGACAATAAGTCCAGCCTCAATGCCTCCTCATTTCTTCCAACTTTCCCCAATCCACTGTGTATGTGTGTGTGTGTGTGTGTGTGTGTATTTAAGTAGTTGTAGTTTTACAGGGCCTGGGCTTTACGCTCGTGTGGCCCCGTCTCCATATCTACACTTATTCAATTTTTCTTTAAAACTATGCACACTCGTTGCTGACACCACTTCTTCACTCAAACTGTTCCAAGTCTCAACACTTCTTTGCAGGAAACTATATTTTTTAACATCTCTCAGACATCTTCCCTTCCTCGGTTTTTTACTATGCGATCTTGTGCTTTTAATGTCATATTCTTCTCTCAGGATCAGTTTCTCACTATCCACTTTATCCGAGTGTGTGTGTGTGTGTGTGTGTGTGTGTGTGTGTGTGTGTGTGTGTGTGTGTGTGTGTGTGTGTGTGTGTGTGTGTGTACCATTTCTGCATCCATCTTATTCCAAGCTTACATTGCTATTGCAGATAGAATTTATTCCTTCTATTCATAAAGAATCTTAGTTTATTTCCATGACCATTCATATCCCTTGCAGCTCACTGAAGTAGATTACTTTTATTCTTACCTGTCTATAGCCAACCTGAGGGTGCTGCCGAGCATAACAGAAGAGGACTGTCACCATCAGATCTCGGATGCGAGTGGACTGGAAAAACTCCACTTCAGGGAAAGTGCGCACCACATCCTGTCTGATGAGCTTCTTCAGTTCTGAGTCCTCAAAATACTGGTTCCAAGGACTCTATAAAGAGATGAATTAATAACATTTAAGGTAAATATGAAAATCTAATTAATGAATGTCATCTTTTATAGTAATGGAAACTTGACTATACATTGAAGCCTAAATGTTGAAAGTTAAATTACCAATATGCTTTATGGTAGTAAAAATTGGTCCACACAAAGAACAATACTGTGAGGTAAAATGCAATGTAGCTACATACAAGATATTACTCTATAAAGGAAAGACCTGAGTAAAAAGAAAGACCGTACAAGCTGTGTGTGGGTGAAAAAAAAATTGCCAATGTAAAGCCCAAACAAGAAAGGAAAGAGTGATTTGTGTCACATACATCACTTGTAAGTATGTATATTGCTGTGAGTGATATAAACAAGTAATAATAATAGTAATAATAATAATAATAATAATACATAATAATAATAATAATAATAATAATAATAATAATAACAATAATAATAACAGTAATAATAATAATAATAATAATAGTAATAACAATAATAATAATAATAACAACAACAATAGTAATAAAATAATAATAACAAAAACAATGACAATTCTGTAGCTAATCTCAAATGAACATAAAAGGATATTCTATTTATTTCATGATTTTTTTATTTTGAAAGCAGCACACAGCCAAAAATTTCCATGCCCATGATTTGTTACACCTATGCCTCCTTGGTGGATATCAATCATAAGTGGTGGTGATTTTTCATGTTTGCCAAAATTATGGAATCACTTTCTCAGTTTCACATCATTCTGATAATTAATCTAAGATTTTCTGTGGTTTCTGATGACTTAAGTGGTCTGCTGGCACATTCACTGTTCCTCACAGCCCAGGGCACTACCAAGACTTACCTCCTGGTCCTGGGAAAGAGGGTTGTTCAGTAGAGGGTCTAGTGCCTCATCACTGTGGCTGCCTGGTGTTACCATTAACCGCAGTCTGATGGTTTCATAGTTTTCTCGTTCCTCTCTGATCACGTTCAGCCACTACATGGGAAATGGACAAATACATTTGCTTTTAATTTTATTGCTATTGCCATTCTCCTCAATAACTCTTCTTTCACTAGAAAATTTTCACATGAAAAATTCTTTGATAATGCAAATATGAGGTATGAAGTGATACTAAAAAGAAAACAAATACAGACCTTATGAGATTCTTGTAAAGTATGTTGCTTTTTTTTTTTCTTATCCTTAAATTAAGATTTTATTGTCTTCAAACTACAATTCTCTGTTACTGTGTCTGTGAACTTACATAATCCCTCCCCTGTCATAATTTCTTATGGGAGTTTCCAATGAACATAAAACAAAATTACTTTATACAAGCATTCCAAACTTTGCCTTAAGTAAGAAACAAACATACTGTACATTAAAAGAAACATAAATTTACATTTGTGTGATTGTCAGGTAGAATCTGGAGATAGACCATCCAGCAAACTGATCGGAACCTGCTGGCTCTCATTTCTCCGCTCCGACCCAAATTTTGAATCACTGGTGTCCCAACACAGCGACACACTTCAGCCCACTCAGCACTGTAGGGCAGTCCGCCACCAAGTAACCGAGGAGGTTGGCTAGCACTAAAGTGGTCCTCCCTACGTAAACTAAGTTGGTCACTGCTGGCCCCTGCAATACCATCACTGATGATAAAGTGATATTACCAGTAGAATGGTGATCAGATATAATCCATGGAAAATAACGGAATGTTACATTGCCCTCATGATAACAGAATAACTTAATGATGGTTGTACTCCATACCTGAACTGAGGTAGTTGGTGGGCTCCTCACCTACTGACACCGTATCATCATCCTTGGATAGGCCAGCAGTCAGTGGGTCTTGTGGAATGAGATGGAAAAGAGAAGTTAATTGCCAAAAAAGAAAGCAATGAGCATGAAATGTACAGGATCATTGTGAAAATCAATAATTTACTGTAATAACAAAAAATAGTAATTAATGGCAAATTTCAAGCCCATTATAATTCAAGTAGAATTATTAAGAATATGTATATCATCATGCTGTCCAGAGAATCTACCTCAGCACCTTCATCATTGCCACATATAATCGTTGGGCTACCACAAAATTAAACTTTAGAAACACTAACATCTTTAATACAAATTACTTATTTAGATAATAAAATAAAAAATAACAAAGTGTAGACATAAAGTAGAAGACATAAAAAAGTATGTAAATTAATTAAGTTGGATTCCAATGAAACCACACTGCAGACATACTGAGATAAAATTAGTAATTGGAAAGGTGGATGGTAAACAAACTGAATATAAAAAAATAATATAAAGTAATTATGATTATAGAAATATATAATAATGTATATCTATACATTCATTATAACACAGGAATATATTTCATACTATATGAGGATAAAATATTTCAAAAGAAACACATTTTAAACACTGAAATACATCAGTACAACCACCAGTGAATGTGTCTACATATACCAAGGGCCATTACTGGATAAAGCATTTTGACAATGGTATTTCATTTACCTAATTGTACACTGGTACTGAAAGTCTGGCACCTCCTTTAGTTTGAACAGTATCAAGAGAAGGAATTTGAAATACAAGTATTAATAATAGTGAACCAATATCTCATTAATGAGCATGCATAACTAGTATCTATATATATCTATTCATGCCTTTGATACCTCAACCCCTTTGAGGATCCCTAAAAAAGGAAGTGACAATAAAACACAGCTTAAAGACTTGGTCTCAACATCCTTCTTTTATCTTTGAAGTACCAGTAGAGGGTTTGGATTACTAGCAAGTAGTGATACATATATCTGCTGCAGTGTAGTACGGTGTAAAATCAACTACAGATACCTCTTACAAAATTAATTTCAAAACTTATTTGGAAGTATTCTCTAAACCAATGTTTAACATCAATATTTCACTATTACCATTATCATCTTTTCATATAGAAGACCATCACTCAAGGAAAAAAAACTTTTCACATTTTCAACCTCACTTTGATATTTCTAACCACTGTTTCTATTAAATTTCTTGATTGATAGTTTTGTGATTAGGCTGTGGTGAATACAAACACATTCTTCTGAGATGCAAGACAAAGTGAAATAGTCAAGGAAGATGAAATTGGTTTTGATTGGTCATAATCAGTGTAAAGTGGCATGAATACTAGAATATAATAGAGCTGGTAACAATCCATCAGGATGCCACTGTAAAAGGTGCTATTATTGTGACCATCTCATTTTCTTGCAAATTGTCACAACTATGTAATGTACAGAAATCTTGCAAAAACATCACACAGATTCTGAGGAGGAAATATGCAAAGGTAGATGTTATCATGATAAAAATATCAGATCGGTCATCAGTTATCCAATAATAATTTTCCCTGATTTATTGATTCATTGGTATAGCTGATACTTTTGGTTCTAAGCTAGAGATAAACAATCGAGAACTTTATTTTTGGAAACATGAGCATACTAAAGTTTTTAACTTTCATAATTAGATGTAGCTGTTTTCATAAAAGACAATATATTTCAATAGTGAAGAGGTAGGATAAACATTGAATTCCAAATTTTTCCAAGATTTAAAAAAAAAAAATTGGTAACAATAAAATAAAAATAAAGATTTGGCTTTATTGATTTTTCTATCTAAAATATCAATATTGTTATCACTAGTAGCAAAATTATGGATATATTGATTGATCAATCATTGGGTGATAAATTCATTGGCAGTTATCTATAATTATTGATTATTGCTATTGCCAATAAGATTATCATTATCAATTTATCAGTTATTGTGATAATTTTTTTCATTATTGTACACAGCTATGAAAAGATGTATTCCTACACCAAAGAGGTAAAGTGTTACCTGTCAAATTATGCTACCTTTTAAGGTTGGGCTGGTCTGCCAAATGAAAAATCATTAAGCTAGTAGAATTACAGAGAAGAATGAGAGAACACATGTTACTGTGCATACACTGACAAGAAAAACAAACTGAATGAAATTAGGTTTATCATTACATAATGCAAAGATGCTTAGCTACATATACTGGCATTACAATTGTGAAAATTTTGGTGACAATAACAAGTCCTAACAAAAACTCAGATACACTACAGTCTCTGTAAGCTGACATAATAGGGACTCATATTATTATCATTGAGATTTTTTGACAAGAATCACACAGAAAAAACAAAAGAAACACTAAGCATTTTTGCAATGAAAAGAAAAAAGTACACAAATCAACTGATATTCAAGAAATAAGACAGATCAAACCACAAAAAGAAACCATAAACAAAACCACATCAGAGAGATACTGTACTACCATTACAAAGGCTAAAGTCCCTGATCTTCAACCAAAATCAGAACCAGAAGCCTTTCTTGCCATGTCATAACCTACACAGTAACTATTGATGTGAAGGTTATATCAGGTATGGTCTGGTGACTCTAATTATTCAGTATGGTGACAACTTACAAAAATTTTGAGACATCTTTTTAGACAATTATCTTTAATTGGATGGATATTCTGTTGTCTTGCCAATTTATGTGGAATTCTGAGTTATGGAGCTTTTACTGCACCACTGTATTGCAAAATCCAAAATTTGCAACACTTTAGGTCATAAACATTTTGAATAAATCATCTTAAATCAGTACTTACTTTCTGTCATATAAATGTAGACTTGTGTGAAAGGACTGATCCTCAGACTTCTTGACAATGAGCAAAATACATTAACAATGAAAATCATGATGCAAAAGATTAACATGATACTACTACTACTACTACTACTACTACTACTAAAAAAATACAGTAATAAAAAAAGTAGTAGAGTCTTGCATTTAGTATACATATCTGTACTTGGTAAATTCGTAAATTCAATCAGCTACCTTAACTCTCATATATCAACCATATTTTTTCATTTGGCAATTATTTCTTTTTGTGAAAACACTAAATTGTATTTGCCAGCCTCATTGTAGATAATAATTTATCACCAGGGAAATCCTCTTTATATGTTCTCAATGTACTTCCCTGCTAAAGCTTTATCAATCTACTAAATATTATGATCTAATTTCACAGCTCCTCAGATACAATGTTAATACCAGCACATTCTGTCCCTCTATCCTTTTGCAGAGATCTCCATCATTGAAGATTTCAATGTTCACCACCAGCTTTGGCTTTCCTCTCCCTTCACTGACAATCCTGGTGAACTAGCCTTCAACTTTGCTATCCTCCATGATAGAGCAACTGGTGCCACACCCTTCTCATGTCCCTGACTGTCTTGGAGATATACCCAACATTCTTGATCTTTTCCTCACCTCTAATCCTTCAGCTTATGCTGTTACCCTATCTTCTCCATTGGGCTCCTCCGATCACAATCTCTTTCTGTATCTTGTCCTATATTTCCAATCCCTCCTCAGGATCCCCCAAAATGGAGGTGCTTCTGACATTTTACCTCTGTCAGTTGGGGGACCTGAGGAGGTATTATGCTGATTTTCCCTGGAATGATTACTGTTTCCATGTCAGAGACCCATCTCTTTGTGCTGAACGCATAACAGAGGTGATAGTGTCTGGCATGGAGGCGTACATTCCTCATTCTTTTCTCAACCTAAACCTTCTAAACCTTGGTTTAACAGCCTGTTCTCGTGCTATACAAGATAGAATGGTTGCCCACAAAAAGTACTTGAGCCATCCATCTCCTGAATCTCACGCACTTTATATTTCTGCCCGGAATCATGGCAAGTCTGTTCTTTAACTTGCAAAACACTCTTTCATAAATAGAACATGTCAAAATCTTTAAAACTCTAACTCCCCTCGTGAGTTATGGCATCTGGCCAAAAATATCTCCAATAACATTACTTCTTCATTTTTCCCTCCTTTATTTCATCCTGATGGCACCACTGCCATCTCATCTGTCTCTAAAGCTGAAGTCTTCTCTCAAACCTTTGCTAAAAACTCCACCTAAGCTTGTCCCTCCCTTTCCTCCTCCCTCCAACTATTTCATACCTACAGTAGAATTAAAGTTCTTCATAATGAAGTTTCCCATGCCCTCTCTGGCCTAAACCCTTGGAAGGTTTATGGACCTGATGGAGTCCCTCCTATAGTTCTTAAAAACTGTGCTTCCGTGCTTGCACCTTGCCTGGCCAAACTCTTTCAACTTTGTCTATCGACTTCTACCTTTCCTTCTTGCTGGAAGTTTGCCTACATTCAGCCTGTTCCTAAAAAGGGTGACCGTTCTAATCCCTCAAACTACTGTCCTATAGCTTTAATCTCTTGCTTGTCTAAAGTTTTTGAATCTATCCTCAATAAGAAGATTCTTAAACCTGTCACTTCACAATCTTCTATTTGATCGCCAGTATGGCTTCCGTCAAGCTCGCTCTACTGGTGATCTTCTGGCATTCCTTACCAAGTCTTGCTCATCCCCTTTTAGAGATGTCAGTGAAACTTTTGCTGTCGTGTTAGACATATCAAAAGCTTTTGATAAGAGTCTGGTACAAAGCTTTGGTTTCAAAACTGCCCTCCCACAGTTTCTATCCTTCTCTCTGCAACTCTGTCTCAAGTTTCCTTTCCGACCATTCTATTGCAACCGTGGTAGACAGCCACTGTTCTTCTCCTAAATCTATTAAGTGGTGTTCCTCAGGATTCTGTTCTATCACCCACTCTCTTTCTATTATTTATTAATGACCTTCTTAACCCGAAAACTCCGACAGACCTTAAATACGGCTGCATAGCACACTTACGACAGTCCTTAAATGGGGCAGCTACTTTGAGCACTAATAAAAACCGCGCTAGCATTGGTAGCGCTGCTATATTTGGTCATGACGTAGTCCTATGGTAGTACTGTCGGCTCCCAGGAAGCACACCGCTCTAGCCAGCTAGTCTCCCGCAAATTTCTGTGAGGTGTGTGAGCGTCGTGTCGCGGTGATAATTATTTACGTATTTACTTATTTAAGGAACTATTATTTACAACTATGGCTCCTGGTGCTAAGAGGAAGCTAAAGTTTAGTGATAAAAGTGATAGACAAGGTGGGACAAGACGCAAAGTGCACAGGTTGGAGGTAGATCCCGACCCCGCTATTGTGACAACATCGTCACCCACGCCTGATAAAAACATACGTAACTATAATCAGCCAATATGAGTGAAAACACGAAAAACATGTGAAAACACATAAAAACATGAGCAGTGCCTTACATTATGTAAGAATACACATAAAAGCACCTCCCCCGAGTTGCTGCTACCACAATCTTCTCCAACTATCGGTTATTATTCTGAGACAACCATAGTGAGTAGAGCAATAAAAACTTGTAGGATGATGCATTGTCATGTCTACTAACAGCAGATTTTTTTCCAGAGTAATTTATAAGAGTTGATTTTTTTATGATAATTGCGGTAATGGGAGGGTGCGAATTTTGCGGCCATCGGTCTTAGCGGGTTAACCAAACTTCTTGCCCTATCCACTCCTATACTGATGATACCACCCTACATCTTTCCATGTCCTTTCAGAGATGACCAACCCTTCAGGAAGTCAAGAGATCATGCAGGGATGCCACAGAACACCTGACTTCTGATCTTTCTAAGATTTCTGACTGGGGCAGAGAAAACTTAGTAGTTTTCAATACCTCAAAAACTCAATTCCTGCATCTATCAACTCGACACAACATTCCATTCAATGATACTCAACTGTCTCCCTCTTCCACACTGAATATCCTTGATCTGTCCTTTACTTATAACCTTAACTAGAAACTTTACATCTCATCTCTTGCTAAAACAGCTTCCATGAAGTTAGGTGTTCTACGGCATCTCCGCCAGTTTTTCTCGCCCCTCCAACTGCTAACTCTGTACAAGGGCCTTATCCGTCCTTGTATGGAGTACTCTTCGCATGTTTTGGGGGGTTCCACTCATACAGCTTTATTAGATCATCTCATCAACTCCCCTCCTCTGACTGACTGTCTTCAGCCTCTTTCTTACCGCCAAAATGCTGCATCTCTAGCTATCTTTTATCGTTATTTTCATGCTAACTGCATGCCTTCCCTCCTCCTGTAGCCTCACTGCACAAGGCTTTCTTCTTCATCTCATCCCTATTCTGTCCAATCCTCTAATACAAGAGTTAACCACTACTCTCAATCATTCTTTGGAACTCTGTACTTGCTTCTGTATTTCCATCTTCCTACAGCTTGACTTCTTTTATGAGGGAGGTATCAGGACATTTGTCCCTGGCTTTTGGCTGATTCTCTCAAATCTTTTGGGAAACCTGCAGTTTTAGTGGACCTTTTTTTTTTTTCTAATATTTTGTTACCCTTGGCAGATTTCCCTCTGCCATAATTTTTTTTTTTTAATAGAATAAAATAACAGCTAATGGATGAATGAGTTGAATTCTGCTGTACAGTATGTGGTAATGTAGTCTGCACCATCTCCCACTCCTCACTCCTGCCCATCACACTCACCATAGTCTACTAAGTATATGGCATCACACATCTCTCTACAGAAATTGGAGAATAAGAGTGGAAGGTGAGAGGAATTAAAATGCAAATACAGAGATGTTATTTGTTGGACAGAGATCAAGGGGTGAGATTGTAAATCAATCAGTATATGGCAGGGTGAATGATAATGACAGATGGAAGTGTCATTTGGATACTAACATTCATTTCATCAACATACTTCACTAAATATATGGTCAAGTTTGAACATTTATCTGCTCACTTTTATTTCATCTTGTTACTTAATAATGACCAACTGAAAGAAAAAAATTATTGTGAAATAGGTCAGGTTTTTGATGACTTTGATTCTAGAGTAACCACAATGCAATCTAATGTGTAAATATATCCCCTGCCTTCTCTCCCATTCGGTGGAGCAATTGAATGGTGTACTTATAATGATATCGCCAATCAAAAATGGGTTCAAAGTTATTCTTAATTATGTCATTCAACCTCTTCCTAAGCTGATAAAAGAAAAGAGAAAAAAATAATGGGGAAACAAGAGCATCAAAGAATTAACCTTTCAGGAAATAAAGATAAGAAATACATCTGTTATTCAAATAAAACATTCACTTGTTTCCACAATTTTTAAGAAAACAAAAAATAATAAATTATTACTGACCGATCTTAAAAAAATTTGAAAGCAAATAAAATCATTTACATATTAATTTCTTTGCACACTTCATCTGAAAGATCAATTTGACATTACTGTAGTTATCTTATGAATATCTTTGAAAACTAACTTAAGGAAAAAAAAAGGGCCCAAAGTGTTTGAAAATACTTTCATTATAAAAATTGAGGAAAGTCGCAAGAACATTATGAATAATAAGTCAGCTGCCTCGGTGGGATGGATAAGAGACAAGGAATGTGGCTCTACAATTGGCTTTGATACCATCACTCATTCGGATCTAGCAAACTTTACTCTGGCATTAATTAGTCTACCAATGCAAGACTTTACCTACTGTTCATGTTCATAATAAGAAAGAGAGAGAGAGAGAGAGAGAGAGAGAGAGAGAGAGAGAGAGAGAGAGAGAGAGAGAGAGAGAGAGAGAGAGAGAGAGAAAGGAGGGGTAATAAATATGAAGAAAATAGTAAGTCAATACACTATACCTATAGTAGAGCACTTGATTTCACTAGGCACAACATGCATATAAAGTACCTAACTCCTGACACTTAACGAAGAAAGTTGCAATGGAAGCTTTCACAGTCATTTCTACTTACCGATAAAATTACTGGACTGTGCAATCAAAGGCCGAAATCTCTCCATGATCACAGTAACAGCTTCTTAAATCTGCATGGATCAAACCATTGAGAAAACATTACTTTGGAGCAAACAAGACAATGCGAGTTTTGACTTAACTGATTAAGAATGGTGCTTAGTCGTAGTACCTGTATTCTACATTTTGTACTAGCTTTCCAGAGGGCTTATAAGTAAGTATTCGCCAAGACTGAAGCTGAAATGAGGCTGTACACCCCATTTCTAATACAATCATCAAAAACACTAGTTAAAGTCTGGACAATTATAATCCAGTATATGTTACTCTAAAAGCTAACCATATAATTTAAAGATCATGCATACAAAATATATGTATGTTATCAATAATAAAGCATTAATCATTTCACTGACATTTACCACATTGATTTATTCATTTATACATGAGATCAATCTGGACAAAAAATTGGTTTAGTTATACATACTATATGACTTGGAGCCAAAATAAAATATCAGTCACTGTGACACTTACCATAATTATCCTTGCAGAATCTCAAATGGGCTGACAAACAACAACAACAAGCATTAAACTAGGTATCAACTATGTCATGTATGCATACTTCCAAATGACTGATGAAGCAGAGTATATTGTCCCTTGTGACCAATTCACTGTTGCTTCCTTTACACACATGCATATATAAATATATATAAAGAAAAAGAAATTCCTCCTCTTTTTAAAAGAAAATATATCCTAGTTAAGGAATTTCACTAAGGAAAACGAACTGGATCATGAAAAAATTGGCATTACTACATAAAGTAAGTCACAAAAGTGTTGCAATAGGTACTGTTATCATTCAAAGATTAACAATCTTTCTCTTTTGTAAATTGAGCTTCTCTTACATCTCCATCAATTGGAAATTCTCTTAATTGGATGTTATAAGGAATTCCATTTGTTTGTCATTCCATTTACTGACTCAATTTCTTTCACATAGCTAATATACTAAATCTGTTCCTTTCTTAACCTTCACTCTAGAACAGATTTTCTTTTACAGTAGTCAACAGCACCAACCTTACTTGATGGGGCATTAGGTTCCAAATATTACCTTTCCTAAAGCAATACAGAAATCAAGAAATCTTAACCATACAGGCAGAGTTGTTCCGACAGAGATTAATATAAAAAATTGTTGGTTGCAATACAGTTTACAATACAGTGGATCCTCAGAACTCAAACACCATGCATCCCAGAAGGCTGTTTGAGAAGAGAATCAAACTGCTTGAAATCCAAAACTGCTTTCCCCATGGCAAATAATGTAAGTAATTTTAATTAATTCCAGGACATCTGATTCTTACCTAAGTAAATAAAAATTGAACTCAATCAATTTGATATTAGTATTTATCTCTTAGTGGCGAGTTTTATAGTGTACATAACTAGATGGTGGTGAGGGAGTGTAAATTGCTTACCTAACCCCCTGTGGGTGAGGGCAGGGACAATATTGTAAACAAACCTCTCGCAGGACTTGGCGTCTGTTCTCCTCTCTCTTCTTGCCTACTTAAAATTTTATTTCTTTTATGGATAATGCCCCAGTTACTGTTGAGCAGTATCAGCTTCCAATATACTACAACCTTATCTTCACATCAGATTTGCAAGCTTAAGCTGAGAAAGACAAAGAATAACAGAGGACTGCACTACACTGCATTTTTACCATAGATTTAAAGAACGGCTAATACAAGAAGTGGACTATGGTATAGACACAGACTCCTGTGAACTGTGTATAAGTGACATATATACTAGTTAATTTCCAATCTCTTTTGCAATCCACATTACTCCAATGAATTCTCTCCCCCCTGTCCCCCCAGAAAGAATAAAAAAAATCACCACTGGTCCTCTAAGATCATTGGGCATGAGAGATTGGCATGTTAAGAGTAGAAAAATTGTCATAACTCGAAAAATATACATTTGAGAAGGCAATTATGTAAAACACCAATCAATTCACTGCACTTCTCACCATAAAAAAAACATAAGCCACCTTAGAGAATCGTCGATTGCATAAAACTCTACATTGACTGACATACTGGCTAGGTCTGCCTTTTCCATTGAGTAAAACGTTTTCTCATGCTGCAAAGAAAGAAGACAATGAACAACATTTTATTTTTTTTTCTTGAGTGCCACACAAAAATTCCCTACGCATCCTTGGCTGAGTGAATGTAATTGCCCCTGGTGGGACAATTACATTTACGAGTGTGTCCCTCCCACCTGCTTCACTCACCTGTCATATAACAGGACACAAGCTGGAGATAGACAGTTATGCTTATCCTAGGAGGTCGTGTTGGCGTGCTGCGTGGTGTGAGGCAATGCAGAGCAAGGGAGGGCAAGGATGGGCGCTGGCCGGGAGCTGGGTGTTGACACTGGTGGGCGCCGAGAGTGTGTGACGCTGCCAGTCTGCCACAACTTGACACTCCGCCTCAAATTAAACCCGGGTCAGGCACCGTCTTTCACCTCAAATTATCTACTAAAATGTTAAAGACTATCCATCATACGTTATGCGTAAAGTATGAATATTCTTATCCAAAGAAAAATAAGCTATAGTTTTGCTATTTCTGACTATCCTTAGTCAAATACTTATAACATAATTTGTATATACAAAGCATCGTCTGCTCTCCAAAACCACTCTTCTAAATGTCATTGTTTTTATTTCCATAATGTATATTTCCTTTCATGCCATATCTCTATCTTCTTTTGTGCACTTCTAATCATATGTATCAAGGCGGCTCTTTCGAATAATACATATGACTGTTGTTACATGCACGATTCTTTTCAAACTTTGCTGATACCGCACGGAATCACATGTTGAGTGTGGTGTAGAACGGCAGACATCTTACTCACAGACTACAGCGGTGTATCAAACTCCTAGAAATAATGAGATCGATATCCTGCCAAGAAAAAAAAAAAAAAAACACTTGCAGTGTCATCTAATGGCAGAGTCATGGCTGGTTTGAGAAAAATTTCTGAGTGAATAAAAATAAATAAATAAAAGGGTCTAATAAATGAAATATAATTAAATTAAATTAAATATAAAAAAATATATAATGATAATAATAATAATAGTAATAATGTATTGCAGATTTATGTACCTAAGCTATTATCGAAGAGGTAGCATGAATTCTGACTATTACCGGTAGCTTATTCATGATCGACTATCATAAAGTCGCATCAATAAGTGTTCGGAAAGGACATCAAATTTACCTTTCTCCAGCAAAAGTTACAACTAGTTTGTTCCATATTAATACTTTATTTTCACAAAATGTAAATGCTGCTCCTTTCTAGTTCTTAACTGCGGAAGGCTGTGATGTTTTGAGAATCCGGCCCCATTTCAGTTGATTGTCGAACTGTATAGCCTAGATATCGGCACTTCCTGATGTGTTTTGGTTTGGGTATTGTCTAGGTCTCTGGAGCTGTAATTAGCTATTTAAGTTTTTTACTTTATGTTCTCTTATTTTCCAAAATATATATAGGTATTATTTAATTATTTTCTTCTATACTAGATTTTTTACAAAGTAATTTTTCAGTGATGTATGTACGTGTTCTCCATTTTCTGGGCAAGAACGCTGCCAATTGGGGGTGTTTCAAGGAGGTTAAATAACAGAAGGCGGCATGACGTCACAAAAGTGAAGCCAGCGCGCTATTGGTCCGCTGCTGCCCCTACTCCTACACCAAAAACATTGCTGACCTCCCATTAAAAATACATGGAAGCGCCCGAGTTAAGCTCCTTATTTTCCGTCACATGTCAATGTTTTGAGGCTGCCTGCCATATATGTGACCTTAAAAGACCAGTAATAGTCGTGGCATACAGTGGCACGAAGACTTAGACGGTAAATCACACTTACAAATGAGATAATACAGTGTTTTCCAGCTTTGGTGCTTGGCCGGGTGAGAGGTGGGGAAGCTTTCTTTAGGGGAAACGTATGGCTGAACAAGGTCATGCATGTGAATGTACATGTGCATGTAAATGTAAACATGTAGGTACATATACATGTGCATTTAAATGAAGGATAAATAAATTGTATATCAGGTGAAAGTTGACCTGAAGATTGATTTTTCTTGGTATAGCAATTACTTAACACATGCATGTTGCGTCTATGTATGCAACGACTTAACTTGCTCTCGTACCCACGCTCTTGAATCTTTCGAGTTTTCTACCATCTGGTTTCGATTTAACAGTCACTCTTATACTAAATTTATCTGTGCTGTTTATCTCTCCCCTATTTCTTCTGACTATAGTAAATTCTTCGACTACTTAACTTCCAAAGTGGAGCACATTCTGTTCCTCTACCCTTTCGCAGAGATTTAAATACTTGGAGATTTCAATGTTCACCACCAGCTTTGGCTTTCATCTCCCTTCACTGACCATCCTGGTGAACTAGCCTTCAACTTTGCTATCCTCCATGACCTAGAGCAACTGGTGCATCACCCTACCCGTATTCCTGACCGTCTTGGAGACACGCCCAACATTCTTGATCTCTTCCTCACCTCTAATCCTTCTGCTTATGCTGTCACCCTTTCATCTCCGTTGGGCTCCTCCGATCACAATCTCATTTCTGTATCTTGTCCTATTTCTCCAATCCCTCCACAGGATCCCCCAAAGCAGAGGTGCCTCTGGCGTTTTGCCTCTGCCAGTTGGGGGACCTGAGGAGGTATTATGCTGATTTTCCTTGGAATGATTACTGCTTCCGTGTCAGAGACCCATCTCTTTGTGCTGAACGCATAACAGAGGTGATAGTGTCTGGCATGGAGGCGTACATTCCTCATTCTTTTCTCAACCTAAACCTTCTAAACCTTGGTTTAACTCAGCCTGTTCTCGTGCTATACATGATAGAGAGGTTGCCCACAAAAGGTACTTGAGTCTTCCATCTCCTGAATCTCATGCACTTTATATCTCTGCCCGGAATCATGCCAAGTCTGTTCTTCAACTTGCCAAACACTCCTTCATAAATAGAAAATGTCAAAATCTTTCAAACTCAAACTCCCTCGAGACTTCTGGCATCTAGCCAAAAACATCTCAAATAACTTCACTTCTTCATCTTTCCTCCTTTATTTCATCCTGATGGCACCACTGCCATCTCTTCTGTCTCTAAAGCTGAACTCTTCTCTCAAACCTTTGCTCACAACTCCACCTTGGATGATTCTGGGCTTGTCCTCCTCTCCTCCTCCCTCTGACTATTTCATGTCTACAATTAAAATTCTTCGTAATGATGTTTTCCATGCCCTCGCTGGCCTAAACCCTCGGAAGGCTTATGGTCCTGATGGGGTACCTCCTATTGTTCTCAAAACTGTGCTTCCGTGCTTGCACCTTGCCTGGCCAAACTCTTTCAACTTTGTCTATCTACCTTTCTACCTTTCCTTCCTGCTGGAAGTTTGCCTGCATTCAGCCTGTTCCTAAAAGGGTGACCGTTCTAACCCTCAAACTACCGTCCCTTTAATCTCTTGCTTGTCTAAAGTTTTTTAATCTATCCTGAATAGGAAGATTCTAAAACATTTGTCACTTCACAATCTTCTGTCTGATCGCCAGTATGGCTTCCGTCAACATCGCTCTACTGGTGATCTAGCTTTACTTACTCAGTCTTGGTCATCCTCTTTTAGAGATTTCGGTGAAACTTTTGCTGTAGCGTTAGACATATCAAAAACATTTGATAGAGTCTAGCATAAAGCTTTAATTTCAAAACTGCCCTCCTACGGCTTCTATCCTTCTTTCTGCAACTTTATCTCAAGTTTCCTTTCTGACCGTTCTATTGCTGCTGTGGTAGACGGCCACTGTTCCTCAGGATTCTGTCCTGTCACCCATTCTCTTTCTATTATTCATTAATGACCTTCTTAACCAAATTTCTTGCCCTATCCACTCCTAAGCTGATGATACCACCCTACATCTTTCCACGTTCTTTCAGAGACGACCAACCCTTCAGGAAGTCAACAGATCACGCAGAGACGCCACAGAACGCCTGACTTCCGATATTTCTACGATTTCTGATTGGGACAGAGAAAATCTAGTAGTTTTCAATGCCTCAAAAACTCAATTCCTCCATCTATCAACTCGACACAATCTTCCAGACAACTATCCTCTTCTTCAATGACACTCAACTGTCTCCTCTTCCACAATGAATACCCTCGGTCTGTCCTTTGCTCACAATCTTAACTGCAATCTTCACATCTCATCCCTTGCTAAAACAGCTTCTATGAAGTTAGGTGTTCTGAGGCGTCTCCGCCAGTTTTTCTCACCCTCCAACTGCTTACTCTGTATAAGGGCCTTATCCGCCCTGTATGGAGTACTCTTCGCATGTTTGGGGGTGTTCCAGTCACACAGTTTTACTAGATAGGGTGGAATCAAAGCTTTTCGTCTCATCAACTCCCCTCCTCTGACTGTCTTCAGCGTATTTCTCACCTCCGAAATGTTGCATCTCTTTCTATCTTTTATAGCTATTTTCATGCTAACTGCTCTACTGATCTTGCTAACTGCACGCCTCCCCTCCTCCTGCGGCCTCGCTGCTCAAGTCTTTCTTCTTCCTCTCATCCCTATTCTGTCCAACTCTCTAATGCAAGAGTTAACCAGTACTCTCAATCATTTATTCCTTTCACTATTAAACTCTGGAACTCCCTCCCTGCATCTGTATTTCCGACTTCCTATAACTTGTCTTCTTTTAAGAGGGAGGTATTGAGGCATTTGCTCTCCAATTTTGGCTGACGCTTTACCACTTTTTAGAGAGCCAGCATTTAAGTGGGCTTTTTTTTTTTCTTAATATCTTCTTCTCTCTCTCTCTCTCTCTCTCTCTCTCTCTCTCTCTCTCTCTCTCTCTCTCTCTCTCTCTCTCTTTTGTCTGATGACTGAAGACATTGCCGGTTTGCTCCCTATGACAGGTGGACCGCAACACTTTCCACAGCCGGGATGCTGCAGCAGTCGCGGGGGAAGCATCACACCCATGATGCAACGCAACACAGCCTCAGTTATGTTCCATGGCAATCATTCACACCATCCAGATGGTTGGTGGTGCCTTGCCTCACTCATCATGTGCCACTGTCTCTGTGCTTCATCACTTACGGGCTTCCAATAAACATTTTAAATATCCCATTTCAGAACTTGTGATTTCTGACAATACCTACTACATGGAAAGGGAAGACAATGTTAATTTCAGTGGTGGCAATTAGGGGGAGTTTGTGGGGTCTTTAACTCCCCCAATAATGAGCCAAAGTTTACATAAGTCAAACCATCAGTTCTTTCTTAGTTTTCCTCTAGTAATGAAAATAAGTGGCAATTTCCCATTGTTTAACATAGGAGAGGGCAATGTTTTGGGTGTACGTTGCGATCACCCATTGGCTTCACTTTTTTAGTACAGCGAGATAGGCGTGCGGCGTCTTCTTCAATATAACCTCCTTGGGGTGTTTGCATTTTTCATTGGTGTAAGCTGAACAGTGTAGGAGGAAATGGTTTAAGTCTTCCTTATTGCTTCATACATGACACAATCTGTTGGTTGGTTCTGAAATCTGTCTCCAATGTTTTCCTGGCATCGTATCCAAATGATATTCATATGTCGCACACGTTTTGCTCTGCACTCTTTTCTTTTCAATATGATCATATTAAACATTAAAAAAAGAGTACAAAAAATTATATCAAGATATAAGTAGGTTTCTACTGAAAACGTACATTTTTCTATGAAGGGTCGAGGTCAATGACCACAATACCTACGCGGAGCATCGTCTGCTGCACACGCAACGCAGTACCGTTACCTCGATCACCCGCACAAACTTCTTGCACGTGTCTTTTGCCCAATACATCAACATCAACAGTTTGTTTATTATCAGTCTGCTTACGCTCTCTCCTAAGATACAAACTAACACAGTTCCTCGAGGTATTTAATTAAGCAACACCTGTCTGTGGAAACGCCAGTGCAAGGCAGCTTCACACACACACACACACACATCTGCGGTCCGCTCATAGCTACTGCAGCACTCACTCACACCACGAAACGGTAAGCTGTTTCAGTGTCCTTCATACAGGGAAACCTCTAGGAATACGTGTTCGTGCTGCATTAGTTCTTCAGAGAGAGAGAGAGAGAGAGAGAGAGAGAGAGAGAGATTGATTGGACACTTTTGATAGCTATGCCATAGCAGCCATACTACCAGAGGTGGAGGGAGATGTGCCCTAATTTTTGTGCACAGTTAGTATATAGTAATGGTAACATATCTATTATTATTACTATGGTCATTTATTTCTATTGCTGTCATAATTGTCACCTGTTATTATTATTATTATTATTATTATTATTATTATTATTATTATTATTATTATTATATTATTATTATTATTATTATTATTATTATTATTATTATCATCATCATCATCATCAGCATCAGCATCATTATTGTTATTATTATTACTATTACTATCATCATCATCATCATCATCATCATCATCCTACATTCAACACAGTATCATGTAAAGGCGGGTTCACGCAAGCCAATTTGCGACTGATATTTTACTTACGTAGAGTTCACGAATCATAATCGGTGCCTAGCGACGGCAGAAAGTAGTCGCAAAACAAGACCAACATGTTGGTCTTGCTAGTCGATTTGCGACTTTATTTTCGTCATGACGTCACGGAGTAAGCTTTGAAAATGTGGCCTGTAGAATTATAGAGAAGATGGTAGAATTGGTAAAGGAAAAAGAACACTTTTGGGACCCCAGAAATGAATAATACAATAAAAAAAAAAAAAAAAAAAAAACGTGCAAATCATCGTTTGATGAAATACTGACACTACATACACTGCTGTTTCCCTCAGTGCAGGGTGTTGTTGGAGGTGAGGACTGAAGAGTTGTCAGGATTTAATTTGATCGCAATTGTGCATAATCTTAATATTAACAATTTTCTTATGACAAATGTAGGCTAATTTAGAGTACGGTATAGACACTCCTTTCTTTTTTTCTACTTAGCCAGAGACGTATCCACAGGCATTTTCTTTTCTGTTGACTCTTCCGGTACGCCAAAAGAAGAGCAACCATAGCTTCAGCATCGTCACTGGAGGAAGACATCTTGGCGGGTAGCTGTTTGTTTACACTCACTTCCTGCCAAGGCGCCAATTAGTCGATATTTTCTAGGCGCTACGTGTGACACTCCGACTTAAAGGGATGAGTCGGAAACTCTACGTACGTAAAATATCAATCGCAAATTGGCACGTGTGAACCCAACTATAGTAAAGAGCGTCTCTATAAATTGACGTTGAGCACCTCAGCAGAAAAAAAAAAAGTGTTTGCATGCAAGTTTGTGAAGATGAAAGTTAAATTGGTCAGAGTATCTGAGAAGGAAAATGAAATATTGTATTCATTTTGAAGATTCATACAGACAAAATGAAGTTGCCTTTAGAGGCTGTGACACTAGTCTTCACTATGCAGTACTATGCAGGTGTCTCCCAGAGTTGTGCTTACACCTATGGGAGACACACTGCATCACACGACAGGGTGGCATTCAGGCTCAGATTAGGCTACAAATACTTTCGGTAAGTCAGTGCTTCTCTTGGTGTGTGCTGTGTGCTGCACCAAGGGGACACACTCTGCATTACTATATCATGGAATGTCCTCTCATTGCTAGATTTAGGCCACAAGGTCAACATGACTTGTATAGGCTCATTGACCATCTCCTAGACTCAACCTCTCAGGGATATACTCAAGGAATATCCTGAGTTTGTTCCCTGACTGTAGGATGTTTATGCAGTAAGGTGTGCAATATTATGTATTTATTTTATTTAAGTACGTACTTGTATTCTTGTTATGTATACTGTCTATTTATATATTTTTGATACTTTAACCTTAAGTCTTTGCCCAGGGGGTGGGTGGCAAGGTCCATCCTCCTCAATTGTTGTATTTCTTTATTAATTCAACAATAAATGTATCAATCAATCAATCAAAGACATAATGAAAAATTAAATAATTTTGAATTCAGAACAATGAAATAACTCGAGTTTAAATAAGATGAACAAAACAGCTTTTACAAGAATGCCATTGGATATGGATGGACAACCTGATAAATGATATTGGCATATTATTAAGTTTTTGTACTATACTTTTTTTTATTTTATTCATTTCAGACATTTTCCATGGCATAATGTAAACCCATTCTTACCGAGAGAGAGAGAGAGAGAGAGAGAGAGAGAGAGAGAGAGAGAGAGAGAGAGAGAGAGAGAGATTAATATCAGATGGCAAACAATAATTTGTAGTATTTGCTTTTCTTGGTGTATTAGATAATTACTTATCTGCAAGTTGAAATTACTACTTTGTTTCTCAAAATTGTCAAATAGAAAATTATATAAATCTTGTAAATTAATATTACAACAAAAATGTCACTTCATTGTAATCTGCAGTATCCTAAGCACTGATATTTGGAAACTGATGTGTCAATCTCTCTTGGGACCCTTTGGACCCATGGTGAGAGTGAGATGCCCAATCTTTGTGCATC
Organism: Portunus trituberculatus; assembly: GCF_017591435.1. NCBI lineage: Eukaryota > Metazoa > Arthropoda > Malacostraca > Decapoda > Portunidae > Portunus > Portunus trituberculatus. Next base: position 27,365,054 of record NC_059292.1, on the reverse strand, counting down.
ATGGAGACTACCAATAGACAGGATAAATTCACTATGAGAGGCCTTATGCCAGGAGCACCAAGGCTCAAATGATTTTTACAAAGACTTTAATGTTGACCACTGTAAGAGAAAAGTATGAGCCTCACAGAAAAAAAAGAAAATATACCTATAATAGGGCACCATTAGTGTCAGTAGTAGGAAAGATATGGCAGAAATTTGACACTACTTGAAAAATTGTTGTGATGAAACCAAAATTTTGACAAAAGCAATGAAAATGTAAATACAAAGAAAGAAGCCTTGATGTTCCCAGTAAGAGAAGAAAATAGCTTCTGCAGTAATGGTAATGACGAAATGCAGCACCCTGAGGTGGATACCTAGAGAAAAAGAACTGAACACACACACACACACACACACACACACACACACACACACACACACACACACACACACACACACACACACTTTATCTATGACTAATACAGGCTTTGTCTCTTAACAGGATATCACCACTGCCACCTGCTACCATCAATAAGATCTGCACCAGCAGTAGCCCCTGACTGGCTCACAATGGGACCCTCCAGCATTCATCCCTGCAACCTGCTCACTCATCACAGCATACAGACATGGGACCACCCATCAAATAGAGGAAACTTGGTCTTCACCAGTAGCTGAGTATCAGAAAAATTTCATCTATGTGCTCCTCTACTGGGCAATCACTACAGATGTTCTGGTGTTTTCTTAAGACATGAATGGTTTTGCAGCCTGTTGGCAGGATGGTATTGGTTCCCCACTATGCTTGCATTATGCGCACCTTCAGGAGGATGTTTCCATTTATCTGCTGCTTTATATTCCTGAATCTCCTCTTGCAGAAGATGATACAGGAAGAGGTTATGCTAAAAGATGGCAGAGGAAGATCATGGGTTGCAAAGAGGCAAGAAGCAGGTGAAAAGACTAACTCTCAGCATTTTTATCGAGATCGGCTTAAGGGGAAAGATACAGAAACTTCGTCATCAGAATTCTCCCATCCCATCTCTATGTTGCCTAAGAGTACCTTTTCCTCACAAGTTACTGGATCTAAAAACATGACAGTTTTTGGTAATCACTTATATAATGCCCAGGAAGTTTTTTCACTTTGGATGCACATCACAGATGATCTCTATATTTATAGTGCCTTTTGGGATGCTCGGCAGAACCTACCCATGGGTCCCATGGTGAGAATTTTGGGCATCCTTCGATATCAGAAAGAGCTGCTGCTTGATATTGCTAAGTATAAGTGGTCTGGTGAAATAAAGCCTGATGCACTGAATTACTCTTGCTTCCTGTGGTATGCAGGACAAGACACTGAAAAAGGTCAATTGAATGCCTTCATTTATGAAGAGGGACTGAAAGTATTTGTTGGAACATACTTTTTTTGTTCACCACCAAGGTTATCAAGTAACTCCTCCAGACTTGGTGAAAACAGAGTGCCTTATGCTGTATCACTGGTACGACATGGAGCCAGCAATGCATCACATAAATTGATTTACTTGACCCCAAATAGAAAAACAGAACAGGATGGCTTGAACCACACTGCGGTGTGTGTGCGCCCTCTGTTTGGTCCTTACACTGACCTAGCTGCTATTACTATATTCATAAGCTACTACAGTACTGTCCTCAACATTTCTCATTTCTATTTCTATGAATATGCAATCAGTGAAAAGGTAAAAGAATTTTTAATGATTCTGATGGGAGATGGGGAGGTCAACATCTACTTGTTGCCTTGGAACATTCCTTTCAATGAGTGGGAGACACTGTGGGACCTTGGATCTCTAACCTCCATCAATGATTGTGTTTATAGGACTTCATACCAACATAATTATGTTGCTATTGTGGACCTTGACGAATTTATTGTGCCCCGGGCCCCTATCAGCAATTTAGGGCAGTTATACACAAGTGTCATCAAACACAAACATGGAAAAGAGGGAGATTCTGTCTTAATACTTAATGCATTTTTTTGCTCAGAGTTTCAGACCAAAAATCAGACAAATGAAAATAATGATTTCAAGGTATTCACAGACATCTTTCGAGAAACAAGGCTGTGGCCTCCAAAAAGTCGTTCCAAGGTAATAGTGGTGCCTGAGGCTGTGGTTGCAGTGGGTCACCACATGGTGCACCACTTCCTGAAGCCTACTTCCAAGAATCAGGCATCTCCCAAGTTGTTTGCAGTGTTGCACCACTACAGAAACTGTGATGGTTTGAGGATGGGCATACATGCCACAGGATCAAAAGTGCTAAATCAAAAACCTATACGAGACAGTGCCATTCTAAAATACAAAAATCATGTATTTGCTTCAAGGACAATGAGACATTATCATCTCTTCATAAAGAACACAAATGAAGAAAATGAAGTCTTGTTACAAAAATAACTTTCTTTCTCTAGAAGTATTTTCATCTCTCTGATAACTGCTGATGCTATTGAGTCCAGCAATTGCACCTGAGGGCCTTTCACTTGATAAATGACTGTGCTGCATAATACACCACAGTACTCTCTGGTGACAATAATACAGTTACATTCCATCATCTTTAAGAGAGTGATATATTTTTAGTATGCTCAAATACTTACTGAATAATAGATAGAATAATTAGCTCCCTGAATATTTCACAATACTGTATGTATTAGATAGAAGATAGCAAGAGATGAAACATTGTGACTGTGAGAAATAATGGTGGCCCCAGGAAATTTTCACTTAGGGGTCTAAGGTGGGGCTTTGATAAAATGTGGAGGGGCTTCACAAAGTGTCATTGAAGTGAAGTGCTGATTGTAAATTGATATGTATAAATACTAAGGTGCATCTCAGACATCTGTATTACTTGAAAATGAAGTGTTAATGTATAACAATTTTTTATCTCCTCTGAAATTCTGCCCAAGGAAATACATAAAATGAAGGAAATCCAGAATAATGTATATTCAAAACTTATTACCATTAAGGCAAAAGCCACCCTATCAAAGGAAATAAGATATAGTATAAACATGCATAAGTACGTAGATAACATGGCAGAAAAGAATGATTCTATATGAAATTAATAGAATCTGCAGAAGAATAGTATAAGTTAGAACAATGCAAACAGCCCAAGAACTTTAAATCAAGAAATTAAATTAAGAACTATGCCCCATTCTAGTGATTAGCAGTAAATGTGTCTATAATAGTATCAATGCTCAGCTGCATGTTTAGTTCTCCAAGAATAAATTGATATTACAGCAAGGTTAGCAATATTGGGGAGGGCGCTGACAAAAGGGGGTTTGCCTATGTGGGGCCTCACACCCCCCCAAAGCCCACTTGGCTTCACCACTGCTGTGAGCCCTTATACATTACAGAGTTGTGACAGATCCCAGGTAGACAAAGACACCCACTAACCAATACCACCACTAAAGAAATTACCCCAAGGTAACTAAAACCCACTCTCCTTTCAATAAATGTCATGACACACATAAACAGGATCTCTCTCTTACTATTTTTGTAATGGCAGGCAACTGTGGCCATATATATATATATATATATATATATATATATATATATATATATATATATATATATATATATATATATATATATATATATTTATTTATTTATTTATTTATTTATATATACGAGGGGTGTTAAAAAAAATACGAGGAATACTCCCATGTCCCGAGTGCCAACAGGATAAAACATGTTGGAACATGTCTGCCAGAAAAGGCATGCTCTTGGCTATCTTTTGGTTGCTACCAGTCATTATTCGCTTGGAAACGAAGCAGTCAGGAACTAGTTGAAAAAGGTTGGTTTTTGACCCATGGAACGTAAGCATTTTGAGATAAGAACCAGCATAAAATTTTTGGTAAAACTTGGTTGGAAAGGAACGGAGATCATTCAAGCTTTGCAGAACATTTTTGGGATGATGCTCCAAAAAAAAAACTTGCATTTATAAATGGATTGAAAGATTGCGAGATGGTAGAGAAGCTGTTGAAGATGATGAGGGTCGTGGCAGACCAACAACCTCGAAAAGTAGTGAAAACATTGATGCTGTTAGGAGCCTAGTCGAAGAAAATGGAAAACTGACAGTTCATCAGATAGCTGAGACTGTGAGCATATCAGTTGGTTCAGCTCATTCGATTCTGCATGAAGATTTAGGCCTCAGTAAGCTTTCTGCTTGATGGGTCCCAAAAGTGTTGCGTCCAGATCAGCTAAATTGTCAACGGCGATTTTGACCAAAATTGAAGACAATGAAGACAATTTTTTCAGTCGAATCATCACAGGTGATGAAACATGGGTATACCAGTATGATCCTGAAACAAAGAGTCCAAACAATGGCTCCCATGCAGATCATCTGGCCCAATTAAATTCAAATCTGAGAGGTCTGTCAACAAGGTAATGGCAATCATTTTTTGGGATTCTAAAGGAGTTGTGCTTGTAGACTTTTTAGGAGGTCCAAAAACTGTCAAAGGAGCCTATTATGTAGAAGTTTTAAGGAAGCAGAGCAGAATTGGCTAAAAAGCATCCAGGAAAACTCCATCGCAGAATCCTCTTGCATCATGACAACGCACCAGCGCATTCTTCACACATTGTAAAGGATGTTTTGAGAGAATTTCGATGGGAATTACTGCCACATCCATCAAATAGCCCAGACCTAGCTCTGTCTGACTTTTTTTTATTCCCAAAACTTAAAGAACAGTTGAAAGGCGTCCGTTTTAATAGCACTGTTGAGGCTAAAACCGCAGCAAAAGCATGGCTCACAAAGAGGTCTGCAGATTTCTTCGAAAATGGTCTAAAAGAATGGAAACAGCCTGGAGGCTATGTTGAAACATAGATTACTGGTATTGTAAGATCAATAAAGAATGATAAAATTCTGTGTATTTTTTTAATCCCCCTCGTGTATATATATATATATATATATATATATATATATATATATATATATATATATATATATATATATATATATATATATATATATATATCTTTATGTATGTATGTGCTTACAAACAATAAAACCTTTCATAATAATAAGACTCGGGAAACCCACACATACACCCGAATGCACCCAGAAAACCACTCCCACACACTTAAAACTTAAAACACTCAAAACTAATCTGAAACACACTCAAAAAACCATACAGCATCTCAATATACCAACAAATACACTTAGAACTTATTAGAAACACACAATATACACCAACACCATAAAACAGACCACGCACATCCAGACCACTTAAAACCCTCAAAAGTAAGCCAAAACACATTCAAAACACCATGCAACACCTCTGAATACCAATAACGACACCTAGGTCACTAGAAACAACCAGTATATACCAAAATCAACCCCTCCCACCCACACTCAAACCATTTAAAACACACAGTTAACCCAATGTACACTCAAAACATCATGCAACATCTAAAAACAACACCCAACATATATGAAATCCATCCCCACATCCACTCAAAAGATCATCCACACTCAAACAACTCAAAAACATTAAAAACTAACCCAAAACACATCTCAAAACAGCATATAATCACTCAAAATGCCCTCAAATACTCAAAACACCATTCAATCCTTCAAAATGCCCTCAAACACTCAAAACCCCTCCAAACCAGACTCAAGATTAGTGAAATAACCTATATCATGAAACACAAGATCACGCTAACCCAAAACATCCTGTAGTACTACCAAACATACTTAAAACACCCCAAATATATCCCAAAAAAACATCAAAATACATATTACAGAATGGCAAGATTCTAAGGGAAACTTAACGAGGCAACACCCATCCTAGCTCCATGGCTCGTATGCACTACACGGTACGCCAAAGTGCATGAGGTTAGAATTGCCAACTCATAATTTGAAAGGGCGCTGTATCCACCCTTATAAAAAGCGAATAAAATCACTAAATTTCGTAAAGTTGTGTAGTATCCCTAATAATGGTCCTTTCATCTAACATTTAATGCTGAAATATATGTAGCGCCACGCATCTCTTTTTACCCATCCCTGAAATCCCGTCTATACCAGAGATAGTACTGTCAGTCCGTTGTAGCGTCAGAAAAAAAGTGTCATTATTTCAAACATATTACAAAATGTACATCCAGATAAGTGTAGAGTCGTCTGCGAAATTACTAATGATAACAGTATCCAGTGAAAAAGGTACCTCAATATTATTGAATTCAAGTAGCATTTCAGACTGGAATAGTAGCAATATTTGTATCTTGACACGAATCTGACGAGCAGCCGACAGGTCCAGTGACAGTTTTGATTTCTTTTGATTTTCTTTTATTGATAAAATAAAGCCTTACATATCTATGAAATCATTAATATCACGTAATTCAATCACCATTGCTTGTTAGAAATGCAACATTTCGGCGGTGAGAAAGAGGTTGAATTAGACAGTTAGTCAGAGAAGGGGAGTTGATGAGATGAAAAGCTTTTGATTCCACTCTATATAATAAAACTGTGTGAGTGGAACCCCCCAAACATGCAAAGAGTACTCCATACAGGGGCAGCGGATAAGGCCCTTGTACAGAGTTAGCAGTTGGAGGGGCGAGAAAATGTAAGTTGGCGGAGCAAGAGATGAGATGTGAAGTTTCCAGTTTAGATTGTGAGTAAAGGACAGACCGAGAATGTTCACTGTAGAAGATGGGGACAGCTGAGTGTCATTGAAAAAAGAGGGGATACTTTGTCTGGAAGGTTGTGTCGAGTTGATAGATGGAGGAATTGAGTTTTTGAGGTATTGAACACAACTAAGCTTTCTTTGCACCAATCAGAAATCTTAGAAACTAGAAAGATCAGAGGTCAAGCGTTTTGGGGCGTCCCTGCGTGATCTGTTAACTTCCTGAAGGGTTGATCGTCTCTGAAAAGACGTGGAAAAGTGTAGGGTGGTATCATAAGCGTAGGAGTGGATAGAACAAGAAGTTTGGTTAAGATCATTAACTACAGAGTCCGAGCTAAAACTCATTTTATACTGTCTCCATATTCAAATTTGTCTACTTTCTCTCAAAACATGTGCACACTGCTATAGATGCTGCTTATAGATATATGTTTCAGTATAATGTGTGGCTACCCATTATCTTGAACGAAGCATCGACAGTATATCTGACATCCCTTTTTCACAATATTTGTCACGATTGCCGTACGTGAGGTAGAAACTGTATATGGGTTCAAGGTATATTTTGCCGAGTAATCTGCATGACGCTGCAATAGTGGCGACCGGCGACCGAGAGCTGCCTGCATCTTTGACTACGCAAACTGAACAAAGAATAAAGTAAGTAAAGGGAAACGAGAAAAGCGGTGGATGAGAGACAACAGTAAGACTCATTAAGCAGAATGTAGATACACATAATTAGTGACAGCAAAAAAAAAAAAAAAAAAAAAAAAAAAAAATATATATATATATATATATATATATATATATATATATATATATATATATATATATATATATATATATATATATATATATATATATATATATATATATATATATATATATATATATATATATATATATATATATATATATATATATATATATATATATATATATATATATATATATATATATATATATATATATATATATATATATATATATATATATATATATATATATATATATATATATATATAAAATAGATGAATAAGTAAATAAATAAATATTAAATGTATAAATAAATAAAATAAATAAAAAATAAATAGATCAATAAATTGTTAAAAACAAGACGCATATTAGTATGAAAAAATGAATAAATTGTATAGATAAGACACAGAATTGTAAAGATAGGGCAATCATAATCATCGTCCTGAGGAGCACAGACCATTCATTATAAGAGCCGGAACTGTACGTGACTTGTGTTTTTTGAAACCGCTTGAACCGTGGTGCAGTGGAACCATGCGTGCTTTGGGTTCTGAGGGGTCTCCAAGTGCACGGGTTCGATCCTGTCCACGGTCCAAGTGTAGGTTGGGCTTCCTCACTCGAGGCAACGGTTTCCTAGCGGGTGGGCTTTGAGGTAGGAGGTATCCCAAGAAAGTACTCCCTTTAACCCATAAATTCCCGTGAAAAGCCCACATGGTGTAAAAAAAAAAAAAAAAAAAATATTGCCTAATTTCAGAGTTGATAGGCTTTTTCATAAGTATTGTTATCATCGAAAATACTCCCCTACAACCCGTAACATGTCATTGCTATACATGACGCCTGTTAATAACTGAGTATTCCATCCCAAAACGAATTCCTGCCTTCAGACTTGGTGAACTCATCTTGTTGCTCATGCAGCTGCTATTAAACCAAATTATCACTCATTAATTATCAACATATCACTTGTTTGTCAGGACTCTCAATAGATAGACGAGTAATCAAGTTTTGCAATGTTTGTCACACAAGTAAAATAATATACTACATAATAATATATTTCACGTTCATAAAATTTTCTCCGTAATTGATAGAAAAGGAAACCGAGATAAAGGTTAGCCAGATAAAGTTGTTACGTAATTCCTCTCTCGAACGATGATAAGCAATGGCCATTTCTGATTACACCGTATTCTTCTCCAGACTCATCATAAAAAAAAAAAAAAAACATTTCACTCATCTTGGTTTCCTTCCTTCAATGATTTATTAGAACCACATCTACAAACACTAATGCACTGGATGATAGCAATAAAACACAATACTCTACTTTCAACCATGTTTTACTATTCTAAAAAGGCCAAACTACCATAATCATCAATGCCTTCCCCGTGCATGCTATACCAAATCCAAAAGCATACAACTTAATAGTCCGTATTAATGCTAGCATATATACAAGAAGATATATATCTTACATTTTCATACGGTGGCTGCCAGATAAATCGTGTGTGTGTGTGTGTGTCTAGAATGTCAGGCTGCCGGGCGGTGAGCGACACCCAAGGAATATACAAAAATCCTAGAATCCTTGGCGACAGCCGACAGTGAGTGTATGGAAGTCAGCCCGTGGTGTCAAACTTGTGGTGTTGGCTGGGAGTAGGAGGGAAGAGCGGATGGAGTGTTTTGGTCGGCATTAGTTACTCGTATTCTTGCCCCCTCCCATCGCCCCCACCCCACTCACACAAGCAGTGTTTCCATATTCCTGTAAAATTTTTTCCGCACCAAGCAGCATCATAGACTCAATCTGAGAGACATGTCAACGGTGAGTTCGTCCAGCGATGGAAGCCTTACAGTCAAGGTTATGCCTTCATACTACCCTCTTCACTCATTGTAAGCCAAACATGTTTCAGAATGGAGCAACTAGTCTAGCATTTCATATCATGTAGTCAGATATTCCTGATATGGCCTTTTTTTTCTTTTCTTTTCTTTTTTGACGAGAGAAGTGTAAAGTGAATAACAGGCAACATAAAGTTTCAGTTTCTTCTGTTTCTCTGATGTTGCCGTTGGATGATATGGCTGCCACTCTCCATGAACTGTTTTCCTATATGCAGGGTGTTGTTGGAGATCAGGATTGAATACTTCTGATGATTTAATTTGATAGTCCCTGGAGGAAAACATTTTGTTGGGTAACATTCACTCCCCGCCAACCAGACGACACTTCCCAGTCATCGCTATGTGTGAACGTGTTCCGACTTGAAGGGCTCTGTCGATACTTCTAGTCTCTTGCAGTTGTAGTTGCATATTGACATGTGTGAACCCGCCTCCCCAGGGAATGAATGAAGTGAAGACCAACAATGACAAGTAGAGATGATCTCTCGGAATTAAGGATGAGGACAAGTTACTTTTTCAGTCGTGCCAGAACTAAGAGCGTACACAGATTCCAGTGAAGTAAGTGTAAGTGAAGCTTGCAGGGAGTAATATGTTGAGTGCACCTGCGAAGTGTAATGTTGGCGACGTGTACCAATAGCACTTAACTGTGTTAGGATGGGTCAGGTTATTTAACTATATACGTTGTAACGTGAATTTTTAGCTGTAAAGCTGCCATACAAATATAAGTAAACCAAAATATTATTATTGTTAACATTATGTCCACTAGTCTGCCTGTCACACACACACACACACACACACACACACACACACACACACACACACACACACACACACACACACACACACACACACACACACACACGTTACCTGAATAGTATAAGAAACAATGAACATTCGTATAGGAATTATCCACATGTTTTGACACTCTAGTGGTGGTAGTGTCTGTGGTGACAGTGTTTGTGATGAATATCAGCTATCAGCTGAAAAACTGTAGTTACACAAACTTTAGAATGTCAAATAAAGTACTATGCTATACATAGGTAAAGAAAACTGTTTTCCAGGGTGATACCAAGGTCAGGAAGTAAAAAGTCTCATGCTGTATACAGTATGTATTAGGTAAATAAGGTGGGAAATGGGCTCTGGAGGTTCCGGCTGAAATTCCATGAGAATACTTGGAAGTGAGAAAATGGAAATTATTCCATTAGGCGGCGCAACAGCTAAGATTAGGGCACCGCTAGGGTTAACGGAAAGTGAGAACTTTTTACAGTAGTCCATAACTACTGCACAGAATCACTGTTTCTTCCACTGTTCTGAATATCAGGGGCCATGATAACAGCAGCTGTCAGACGAGAGGTTATGAGTTGTTGGTCTCGCAAGTGCTTTGCTATTTTATTGTTTTGAATTAGTAGTGGGGGATTGATGGCACCGCAAGAGATTAATCAGTCTTCATCAAAGGAAGGTGACTCAGCGGAGTGTATTGATTGAGTTCAGTGAGGTAAAGATAGAAATATAGATTTGGTTTTATCGATTTTTTTTTTCTTCTTCTTATTTAGAATATCAACATCGATCGTTATCTCTGAATTATGAAGCTGTCGACTGATCGGTTATCAGTATCGGAATAAAAATTTGTCTGTTATCGCCAATAAGGATCACCTTATCGATTTATTGGTTATCATGCATGATCATTCTTTTTCGTTATCACGTCCAGCTATACTGACACATCATTCATATAAAAGCTCATGGAGTTTCTACACACAGGTCAAACTATGAAGAGGACTGAGAGTAAGTAACAGGTAAGCAATAAAACGCGAAAAAAAGACGCTGATTCACTGCTCTAATATGGATAATAACTAGAAAAGATATGAAGGTACGCAGGTGAAGATGATTATAAGTAAAGACTGTTATATGTAGCTATAACTCAGACTACGTCATGATCTATAGAGATTAATAGAGAACAGTTGTAATAATACCTATATGGTGTCAGGCCTTTTGTGATTATTGCTATGACTGGAGAATGTGTGTGCGTGATAGGAGCGGATAAGGGATAGTCAGGTGAGGTTGGTATTCAGAAAAACTTTGCTCTCTCACTATGACCACTTTCAACGGCCAAAGAGATGATTGGCTGAGTTCCCAAGATTGTTTCTCTTGTTATTAATTCAGAAATCCACTGCCAAAATCCTAGAAATCCGTGTGCAACTTCAATTAGAAACTTTAGAAAGCGGTGTTTTAGGTTACGGACCTCTATGTATCAGGTTAAGCATTGTAAATGGTTGCATATCGCAGTAGCATGATTGACACGAGTATTCACCCTCCCAGCGAGATGCCCGTGGCCATGAGATGCGTCTTCGCGGTATCTTGTGGATGCGCTCAGTCGTAGCTATTCGCCATGCTGTAAGTTCGAGCTGTCTTCGGGACGGAAATAAACAAACAAACAAACAAACATATTATTAGCCTGAAGGAAAAGTAGATTGGTAGTTCAGACACGCATCCAGCAGGGCAATAATTATGCAAGAAACACGCAACAATATTGAGACATGGTACTTGAGGCGGCTAAGACTGAAGACTGTCTCGTCGAATTTATTTGTAGTTTTAACACTCAATTGTGTAAAGAGGCACGCATGGCCTTTACTTACCTTCTTCTCTCTCCTCTCTCAGGATCCCGAGAATGTAGAGCAGCCAGTCACAGTGACGGAGATCTCAGTTTCTGTCTGCTCTTGTCCCCGCCCTGACCATCATCTTTGCTTTCCTCACTGCTCTCCTTCAGGACTACTGTATAGTTGTCTCACTTGTATTTACTCTGTTCAATTTGCAATAGACAATACAAGTGTTCCATGCTTATTTCCCTTATCTATGAAGGAAACTTCAGAATTGTATAGCCTAATGTAAAGGTTTGACTCATGTAACATAGCCAAAATTTCAATAATTACGTGGAAGAAAATAATAACTAAAAAAAAAATACAGATATAGAATATTTCATAACTGTGAATATATGGTAAAAATACACAATAATTCATTACTTGAAAGAAAACAGAACTTCCTTAAAGACATTTAGTAATTACATGAAAAAAAGAAAAATTACTTGGAGAAATAGAAATATCCTGTCACGAGTTTAACATTACTTACATATGTAGTACAAAACACGAACTTGCGTAGGTATACCTTATAAATGGACTGAGGGGACAGAGAAGGCTTCACACCACTGAGAGCCGTCTTTTGTATCAATACACCTCTGTCCATCTACTACTGTAATTCTCATTAAGACCATCATCTACTGCAGTGCGTGCTAACTCCTCCCTCTAAATATTTTCTTAACTTACAGGAAGCTGATCAACTAAAACAATTTACACTTCGGCTATGCACCTTCTCCTAGCCCTGTAAAATGAAGAAAGACACACACACACACACACACACACACACACACACACACACACACACACATACCGCGTAGTGTAGTTGGTTGATTCTATATAGCACACTCGGGCTGAGTTTGCTAATATATAACCAACGAAAAAGTAGCGGATTGGGTAACTTTTGAAGGATATGCCCTAGGTAAATTTATAATCCGCTACTTGCGACTTTTTGGGCTACTTCATTTTATGTTTGGGTCTTGATGAGATAATTGAGCTACCCTCGTGCCTTTTCTAAATAACCAGTATTGAGTGATTTTGAAAGAATCAACTTGCTCCTCCCAAATGAAGAAGCTTATCATTGCATTCTCAATGAGGAGCTGGAAAATTTCACACTCTTCATGCTGCAAAGTAACTTGTATCCTGATTTTATAAAGTTGAACTTAGAAGAAGACTGGGATAGACTGGAGAATAGAGATATAAGCAAGAAGATAGAAGATAATGGTTGGAGGAAGTGGAGATCGAGAATGGAGAACAAATCCACATTAAAATAATATAGTAGAAAGCAGAAGCCAGGAAGGATAGAGTGCCATGTAAGGGACTGGGGAAGTAAGTTATTATTCAAGGCGAGGATGGGTACCTTAGAATTAAATGGTAAGAATATGAATGAACAAGAGCAGACCAGCAACCTATGTGTGGGAATGAAGGAAACGATACAGCATATGGTAGTGGAATGAGACACATAGGAAGAGAGGAGACAGCTTGTAGAAGAAATTACAGAAATAATTGGTGAGGACGAAAGGAACAAGCTAGAGGTTAGATGAAGGATGGAGAAATCACCATTGCTTTAGGACTGTATAATGATAGTAGTTTAAGGAGAATGAAAAGTGATGAAGTACACTAAAAAATTCCTACAACAGAGTTGTGAAAAGAAAGAGAGATTGAATGAAC
>NC_059292.1:27306542-27336542 GCF_017591435.1 Portunus trituberculatus | reverse complement strand
GGAACAAGTGACGGAAGGAGACGAAATGGAGGTCATGCAGGGATGCAGGTCGTTGTTTCTCATGTAGTTTTTATAATTAATCATCGTGTAAGTTCACTCATAGTCTGGTTAAGGAAATGCAGGCCATTGGAAAGATGGAAATAATATATCTAAAATGCTGAACCGGATAACATTATGGAGGGGAGAAGTCAAGGAATGGACCAGTGATTCTCTCTCTCTCTCTCTCTCTCTCTCTCTCTCTCTCTCTCTCTCTGTGTTTACCTAGTTGTATATTACAGGGTTCAAGCGGGGTTCGTAGTGCATGACCTGTCTCCGTATCTACTTTTATCCAACTTTTCCTTAAATTCGTGCACTTTCAATTTAATGTCATCATTCAAACTGTTCCAGATGTCCACCGTCTTATATAGAAAACTAAACTTTTTAATGTTTCTCAGACATTGACTTTGCCTGATCTTAGAGTGTCCTCTTGTCCATATATCTCCATCTTAAATCAGTGATAACATGTCTTGACTATCTTTTCCATACGGTTCACTACCTAATACATCGTTATTAGATCTCCTCTCTTGGGACCATTTATCCTTCAAAGTTGGTAGTTCCGTGTGTGTGTGTGTGTGTGTGTGTGTGTGTGTAAAGCATTTGCATTTGCAATTTATCTAGCATTTGCATTTGAATGTGTCTAGCAAGATCTCAAGTTAGTTCTTAATTTCATTGATGTTCAATCATTGCATTGTGAATTCATGAAAGATTTAAGAGGATAAGCTATTAAGTTATGTTAGATCAAATTAGGTGAGCAAATCTAACCTAGTTTAAATGCTTCCATATAGAATCTAACCAGACCTTCACCACTGCAAATCATACAATCCACACACACACACAAAAAAAAAAGTAAAATAAATAAGATAAATAGATAAAATAGATGTTGGAGCTATATTTATTCATTTATTTTGTAAATGAACCAAATACGTACTTTTTATCAAACTCAACTTTGAACTTTTGAATAATGTTGCAGGAAAAATTGGTTGCACTTGAAACTTACACCTTACACTGACTGTTGCACAACCTCTCTAGCTACTGTCTGTGCATCCACACATCATGGAACTGGGTTAGGGCACTGTGTAACAGTATCACTTAATGACTATGGGCTCAGCATGATAGTGGTGATATGAAACTGTATTTTCACTTAACAATAGTTAGTTGAGCACCAGAACTCCAAGATGATGAGATGCACTTGGGCACACCAGACTCCCATTAATTTCCCACTAAGCACAGGACAGAATATAGAGCAGAATACTGGCACAATATATGGCACAGTCACTATGGACTTATCTATCAAGTTACATCAAACAAATGATCACTGCACAACCTCATACTCTTAGCATCTTAGTGCCATCGCTTCCAGTGGCTCTAGTATGCCTAACTGCACTTACCAACAGCAGGTAATCCTCACTTAGAAGGATAACTTCCTCTGCACTCGCCTCCCTCAGGTTGACTTCTGTTACCATCATAGGCACCTTATACAGAGTTCTCCAGCCTCTATTCCTCTAGAACAGGTAATCCTCATTGCCACTGGAAGTCTTCACACACTCCTTAGGTCAGCCCTCAGTAGATACTTCAGAGGCTCCTCCAGCCTCCAGCAGCTGGCCATGATGTCCACCCCTTTACAGCCTTCTCAGGTTGGCACTCACAGCTGCCACCTTTCATGGATCCCCAGCCAATCAGGATTTGTTCTAGCACTCTAGCTGGTCCTCCCTGTCTTATTTCGTGTGTCCGCTGGCCAACTCCATCACGTCCTTCTTTCACTGCTGCATGCTGACTCCACTATGTTCTTCACATATTTGCTCCTCTCTCAGTGTCCTTGCAGATGCCTGGCATTGTCTGTCATAGAGATGTACCAGTGAAGTATTGGTATTGGTAATATCGGCGCATTTAAGGAGTATCAGTATCGGTATCGGTATCGGTATTGGCTTATTTTCCCCCAATACTACTGATACTTAAAAAAAGAATTTATTACGTCATGTATCTCACTCTGCAAGTTGTTTTGTTAAGCAGAATTTGGAGGTTTTATTGCGATAAAAATAAATTGGTAATAATGCCAAATTATTTAGTATAATGTGTGTGTGTGTGTGTTTGTGTGTGTGTGTGTGTGTGGTTTGTGGTTGGGTGGGCAGGTGGGCAGTTAGATGGGTGGTGTATATATATATATATATATATATATATATATATATATATATATATATATATATATATATATATATATATATATATATATATATATATATATATATATATATATACAGGCACACTACAGTCTGCTGTGTGTACATGAGTTAAGGTTTACCAGTTTTATCGTGTTTTACTTGTTATCTATAGGATTTTAGTTCTTCTGACTGGTAGACTATAACAGTTCTGATTATAAGACAGCTGTATATTTGTATTTGTAATCAAAGACATTTATTTGAATACAGTGGCATATGTTGCCTCTCACCTACTATTCTGCCATCTTTAATTCATAATTTTATAAAGAATATTGCAAATGATTCAGGTGCTGGAGTAACAGAATCATCACCCAATGGCTCCCAGGCTTAACACTCAGGAACACACATATTTCAATTTAAGGTAAAATGTAACAGTGCAGTTTTAAGTTCGGTAAAATAATCCATTGCAGTGTCACCAGACTGGACAAAACTTGAATTGATATTTATAATTTTAATTTAAGGTAAAACACAACAGTGCAGTTTTTGTGAAGATGAAATGTTTTAGCACAGAGTCACCATGTAGTGACATTGGTACTGGCCAAATTTTGTGGTATTGGTATTGGTCAAAATTCTTGTATCGGTACATCTCTAGTCTGCCATGTCCTTCACTTCTAACAAACCACATGCCATGCCTAGTGTCCCTAAGAGATACTGGCTCTTTATGTCCTTTTTCCATGGGTTTGGGAAGAGACAGACATGCATGCTTTAGCATGCATCTACATGCACATGACCCACCCACATGCTACATATATAAAACACAATAAACAATATCTCACTACATGCACCTCCCTACTTTACACCTTCATAACTATACTTTTGCATAGCTGTTGGGTTCCTTAATGTGTTTCCTTTCAGTGGTCCCTAGTGTTTCCAGCCGAGCAGAGAACTTTGCAGCATTCTGAGGCATTTGTGAGGAAGCTGCTGGCTCTGGGGATCTCCTCTATTACCTACTTAAGGAATATTTTTCCTGAGGTTTGTTCATTGTTACTTGTTGCCCTTTATATTTTTGTGGTTTGCTTGTATCATATTCTTTTTTATGTAAGTTTCTTGAGTTACAGTTCCTTACAGAACACACCATGATTCTTTTTGGCTTTTGGTTCTTTGGTATTCTCAGTGATAAATTTCATTGTCTAGAAGCATGTCATTAGGATATTTCTGTCATGTCTCATTGAAGATTCTCTAATGTGATTTTGTAATTCATGCTGTACATCCATGTTTATTTTCACCTTTATTCTGTCCATCTCTTCTATGCAAGAGTTAACTATTATCTGCACTTTTGTCAACTTCAATGGAAAACTGGAACTCTGTTTAAATCTATTTTTCCTTCCTTTGTGAGGAGTTTTAAGGCACAGGCACATGCATTCATTTATAATTATTTTAATTAAATTTTATTTCCTGTGCATAAGAAATAAAGTTTAACTAAATTTTTTTGTTATCAATGCATTGCAGAAATCATACTATGAGCAACATCTCGATGGGTTGAAGCTCAAGTTGCTTATAGACAACAGCAGTTGTCGGGCCTCCAACATGGTGGTGTCCTGGATGAGAGGCTGCTTTCAGGCTATTGAGAGAAAATATGTAAGATTCTGTTAAAGATAATTGTTCTCTATGTTTGGGGTTCTCAACCTGGGCTGTACATATCCCTGTATGTACATGTGGGAATTTTGGTGGTATGTGACAGGTTTGGTTTAGGACCTGGACTGACTCTTGAATGTGCAAACAATTATGGCACATTTATTGATAAATTTTATATTTCGATGGATATATGAGCAGTAGATTCATGGAAATGTTTGTTGTTTACTGATAAACTCCTGAAAACAAGGGGTATTTCAGCTCCATTCTCTTGCAATACTGAGTAACTATTAATGCATTCCTTTAGATTAAAAAGATTGAAAGTTCTTGACTCTTTTTATATACTGTGATTCTGGTGTGACTTTGTTGTGGCATCAGAAATTCAATCAATTGATCAGCATTTCTTTTGATTTTCTAGCTAAAACGGCTTGTCCTTGCTATACTGAACAGGGACAATCTCAAAGAAACATATGAAACTTACACCTACAAGTTCCGTTACACTGACGATGGTCCTGTTATGACTAGTCCAGGAGGTCCTGAAATGTGAGTGTTTTCCTTCTTTCTTTATTTTATTCTCTATAGGTATGGAGCATGGCCTAGAAAGAAAAAGAATTATTTAACAGTTTCTGAATATTCGTTTACAATGTTTTTTTTTTTAAAGGTTTTACTAATTTAGAGGAAAAAATGCAGTCTTGGAATGGAGGATTTACCTGCATTCAAGCAGGGTAGCTGAACATGGACATGATTCATCTAGATTTTTTTTTTGGCCAACCCATATTGGAATAATTCAAGAAGAGTGAGGTATGAAGAGATAAATTAATAAATCAGAGGTTTGTTAAATGCTTGCTAAATATTATAGGATCTCATCTGATGAGAAATGCAAAGAGAGTGGGAGTCAGGAGCTTAGTTCCTCAGTATAGAGAGAGAGAGAGAGAGAGAGAGAGAGAGAGAGAGAGAGAGTTTATATTTAGATACTTTAGATACAGGTATATATTTCTTGATTTATGTGATGGATACATTCCTAAAGGAATTGTGTAATGTAAAAAATCGCATAAAGTAAACAGAAGATGCTACTGAACCAAACTGTACCGTACATACCAAGTCTGGAGCATTGCATTCAGCTGACATTCATCTCTGCTTCTGGACACCACATGTTCAAACCTTCTGGGAAGTCACAATGTAAACAAGACTAATAAATGTATTGGTCTTGTCTTGTGGGTAGCAGCCCCACCCGCTTGACAACAAAATCTATGCAATATCTCAAGTAGGTTGCATTGCCACCCACATTTTGATATGTGTGAACCTGCCTTAAGTTGAGGGATTTGAGTTGTGGGATATGTATTATATGTTGGGTAAGGCATAGAGAGAGGAGAGTGGAATTTGTCAACACTAGTGGTGCGTGGGTAACGATGAAACATTTGAAACATTTTTATTATCCCATATGCTTTATATATATATAGTAATTACAAAATACTCATTATTATTTTAGGGAGCTAATTTTTAAGCAATCTTTTTGTGCAGCATGCAAAGGGACAATGTGTGTTGGTTGGGGGAACACCACTGACACCTGGTGGCCACATTACAAAACCAGCCATGCAACTTAATTTTCTTGACATGTTATTTTGAGTAATCTGCGTAATTTGAAAAAAAGATACTAGGTTTTTAACCTTGTGTTATTTCAAAATCGCATAATCTAAATACTCGTATATTGAGAAATACCTGTATTTTTAATTCTATATAACACTAGATAATTTTCAAAGCACTATATCTATTTAATTTTGATTTAGGTAATTATACTGTAATTATTTTTTGCTCAATGTAACATTTAGTTTTCAATACTGCACATATTTAGTTTTGGTTTCAATTATAATGCCTCTTCATTCAATTAATACTTGGGTAAGTTTTTATGTAGTGCAGTATATCTAATTTTTATTTATATTTTATTCTATTTATTTTTTTAGGGGGTAAAACTTTTTTCTTCCTTATGAAAAACAGACTATTTTGGTCTGTCTTTCTAAGACTTCTGAAATTACTGCATATCTGTTTTGTAGTAGTGGTTATTAAGATGAATGCTTTCATTACTTTCAGTGCCATTCAGGGAGAAGACACAAGAAGGGCAACACAGAAGATGCTACGCACCATTCTTTTTCTTACACAGAATATGAAACCCTTGCCAAAGAACATCTGTTTGTCCATGAAACTTACCTATTATGATGAAGGTAAGTTTATATATGTATTTGGGTAAATCCATAAGGGTTCTAAATTTATAAAATTGAGTTTGTGTTTTTTTATTGGAAATTATTGTGTGAAGAAAAAAAAATGCTATCCAGGGCTTTTGAAAATCATACAAAATTGTTGAATAAGAACTTAAAAACAAGCTTTGATTTATAGAAAACTTTATTCATACTATGTTACTTGATGAAACAGCTAAGACTAGTTTAGTAATATGTCTGTACACTGGTACTTTTGTATTCTTAATACAGACTAATATAGGTCTAGGAAATTGTAGATTATCCTTAGTATTTTGAAATGCCATTATTACTGCTGGTAATGAAATGCAAAGATGTATAAAGATATTCTTAAAAAAAAAAAATAAATAAATAAAAATAAATTGATAAATAAATAAATCACATTATTCTTTTATTTATTTTCTAGTCACCCCAAAGGACTACGAGCCACCCTGTTTTTCCCCGGTTATTGAGTCTGATTTCACTTTTAGCTCAAAACCAGTACTAATAAAGGTTTGTACTTGTTCTTAATCTGTTATTGTATTATCAATACTAAATGAAATAATTGAACACTACAGATCAAGAAGCTTTATTTTGTAGGTTATTACAAGTATATAAAAAAAAAAAAAAAATATCAACTCCACAACCTGAGTGGTGTTGAAGGTAGTGCAATATTAAACAGGAAGAGCTAGTAGAAAAATTGTAAGGTTGTTATATATTACCTTTTGTACCTCTTGTTATCACCTCTGCTAAATTACTTGCATTTAATTTACCAGCCTGCAAAATGGCTTAATGTCAGATGAAAAAAACACTCATTGCTGAAGTCAAAGAACGCTGTAACTGAAAGAAAGATGAGGAAGTATTGGGAAATGTTGTTTGTCTTGCTGAGGAGCAGTGCAGGACAACTTTTCATCCTTCCACCAACTCTTGAGTGGCTTTTGCTCTTCCAACCCTTCTAAATGTAACACTTGAAAGAAAACAAAGATTTACAAATTTGTTATTTTATAGCATTCTTATTATTCATGTTTACTTATTTGTATTTATCTTTTATTAATCTATTTGTTATTTTATGATGTTAAGATTTTTTAAGATTGATACAATACACTGAAATAGACCATGGAACTGGTTTCAGAATTTGTAGTGTTCACTGGTTTTTCCTCTACTTTCTGTTTCACAATTTTCTTATCATTTAGTGTAGAATATATGTAAATTACTTGTAATATCATTGTTAGAATTCTATATTATATTTTTCTTTTATATGTTAGGTGGGAGATGTTTCAACCAAATTCCACTCCATGAAGCTTTATGTCTGTATTGAGAAGAATGCTTACCTCTCTGGAGAGAATTCACCAACTGAGCTTCAGGTGTGTTAAAGAATGGTAATATCAATCAGAGCTTTAGGAGAGGGCTAGAAAGATCGATGAATTTGGTGACAGGTGATAATGTTTTCTTATTCAAGAGAAAATTATATCAGAAAGAATCTTAAATGTAATAGACTTGAATTTTTTCTAGATAGTGGAAGTGAAATACATTTAGTTATGGAATTACTTAAAGCTCCACTATTCACATCCATATTAGCTTTGTTATTTTTGTAGCTTTACATGTTTTTTCATTTAATCAATAAGTTCATAAGTGAGTTAATTTTGTGAACCTTTCATGCTACCAGACTCAAGAAGGATCGCAAGATGAAAAGGAGGAAACAGAAACTGATAGAAAATTAGTTCGTTCCTACTACAAGTTTTGGAAACCACTCCATTCATCTTCTGTATCAGGTGTGTTCTGAATGCATGCCACCTTGCAAAAGTTGAGTAAATGCCAACTTTTTGTGTAAATGTATTCACTATCGTCATTTGTGGCATGAATGAAATTGCACTTAGGAACCTTGATCTGCTTGGTGGTGGGTTTGGTGTGTGTTGGTCATAAATGCCAGACAAGGTCTTATGTAGGCTTTGATGACCTGACCATGTATGCCTTAGTTGATCTTATTACTTACTTTATTTTAGTTTATTTCACTTTGGTAAATGTATTAAGTTCTGTCTTTACAGATACATTAAAGAATGTGAAATTCAGGCTTTGTCCAACCAGACCAACTTGTATCATCACAATCTAAACAAGTATCTGTCCTTGTGATAATACATTAAAACTTTTGTTTCACTCAAGTTTATTTTTTATCACTTATTTAAACTAATTTGTATTTAGATATTAGGAAAAAGGAAAAGAAAAAGATTTTTCCAATCCTGATGTAAGATTGCTTAAACATTTGATAAAGATGCAGACATGAGAACAACAAGATTAGAACCAGTAAAGAAGTTTTGTTTTAAGAGTGTGTCAAAAGCCACATTGCTCACCTAAAAAGATGAAAATAATGCTGCTGTATTTCCTGCATGTTGTATGAGATGATTGGAAGGAATGGACTGAGGAGGGTAGGAACCCCATTCTCCATTATGTGTCCTACAAACAAAGGAAAGCACTGCATGTAGGAGTTCTGATTTTTTTTTTTTTTTTTTTTTTTTTTCTTCAGGGACCAATGGGACTAAGAGTGAATGATGTGCACCTTTGGTGCTTTTCTGGAACATCTGGTGTGGGATTGCTGATTTGGTGTACAGAATAGAAAATTGATTGTATATACATGATATTTTTGTTAACAAACACATCAAGTAATATGCAAGATTGAAATATGATTGTTATATGCATTGGGAAAATGTATGATACATCCTTACATTATCTGCAGACCAGAGTGTACCTCTTACACAGTCACAAAAGGATGATCACCTTGTACCAACACAGACACTTCTCTCTGGTGAGGTTGAGTCTTCCCACAATGACATGGTTGCTCACTCTACTCAGGAAGGTAAGTATAGGTAGAAGTACATGATTTGTTTTTCAAGCATTGGATACATTTTTTGTTGGAATGATCTATGATGAAGAGTGTAAAGCTTACATCATCAAACTGTGCTTTTATTTTCATTGTCAGTATAGAAATTTGACAGTAACTCAGTGTTGGCAAAATATGTTGAAATATTTGTATGTTAGAAGTGTGTTTGACTTATCAGTGCTGTTTATATGCTATCATGTGATATAACTGTTGCATTTGAATCTGCATGTATTTTTATTTGAACAATATATGAGTATGTGCATGTTGATTCAATTTTTGTCTTTCAGATGACTCCGGCAACTCAAAGTGTGAAAGCTTCCCTGTGCGCTGCCCCTGTGGAGTGCAATGTGATGATGGGTTGATGGTCTTGTGTGACATATGCCAGAAGTGGCAGCATGGGGTAAGCTTTGATATTAAGTTTTTGAATATTTTGTTTATATATTTATTTATCTATCTACCTCCTGATTGATTAATTAATTGATTGAATAATTAATTAATTAAATTTATTAATTAATTACTTTATTATTTGTTTTATACACATAGTTTCTATCTGGAGGCCAAGATTTTTTTATATGAATTGTTACCTCACATCGCCAACTTTATGACCATTGAAAATATAAATGTTTGTGTATTTTTTTTTTTTTTTTTTTTTTTTTTTTTTACGGTAAGGCCTATGGCGCCTGTAGGCACAATTGAAGAGTGTATGGGAAGCGCTGTTCAGCTTCTGCCCATTAGTGGCGCAGACAATTTTATTTATAGTGGTACCCATATTAGGGCCCATATCACCACCCAAGCTCATCTTGAGTGTAACCACCTAGAACCTGGGTATCATGGTGATATGTAGGTAACTTTAAACCACTTGACAAATGGCAAAGTGTTTAAGGCTGTACGTGGTGGGATTCGAACCTACGTGTGGACGTCTGCCCGATCCCACGCTCACCACCTTATCCACTATGCCACCGCCTCCCTAGGTGGGTTGGGTGGTGAACCTGTGTGATGACGACTCTTCAAAGCAGTGGGAATATAAGATGTATCCAAATGTTTGTGTAAATGTTTATTAAAATGAAGGTTTTATGAATATGGTTCTGTAGAAGATTTTTTTTATCCAGCTCTACATATTCATAGAAAATACGTAATGATTCTTTTGTGTGAATATTTTTCAACCATGAAAAAAAAAGAAAAAAAAAAGAAAGAAAAGGAATAAAGTTACTACCCTAATGAAACATCAGAAACAAAGGAAGAATACAATCTAGGATTCATTACAAATGTGAAACTCCAAAGTCCAAAACACTTTCTGTTTTGCAGACTCCAATGACAACACAATATTACATCTCATAAGTACAAGGAAGTCTCAGATATAAGAGCAGTCATGTTCCATTTGCCATAATCTTAGAATAAAGAACTGTAAACATCAAATTTTTGATGAAAATTGTCAGAACTGTTTGTTGTAATTTTAAATTTTCTGCATCTTTAAAGATTGGAACTGAAGTATTATAGAGCATCTGCAGCGAGCCCCCTCTCTCAATGATGACCCCTAATGCCTTGACACCCTTGACTTTCTACATTAACTTCTGCAACATTCGCACTCTTAGATCTAATTTTCAATCTGTGGAACACCACCTCTCTAGTAAACCTCATCTTCTTTTCCTCACCGAAACACAGGTGTCTGAGGCAACTGACAGTAGCCCCTTCTCTGTTCCCTTTTACTTTCTTTATTCTCATTTTTGTTCCAAAGCTGGATATTGCGTCTATGTACGCAATGACTTAACTTGCTCTCATGCCCACGCTCTTGAATCTTCTGAGTTTTCCACCATCTGGCTTCGACAACAGTCACTCTCAAACTAAATTCATCTGTGCTGTTTATCTCTCCCTAACTCTTCTGACTATAGTAATTTCTTCGACTACTTAACTTCTAAAGTGGAGCACATTCTGTCCCTCTACCCTTTGAGCTGAGATTTCCATTTCAATGTTCACCACCAGCTTTGGCTTTCCTCTCCCTTCACTGACCATCCTGGTGAACTAGCTTTCAACTTTGCTATCCTCCATGACCTAGAGCAACTGGTGCAACACTCTACTCGTATTCCTGAATGTCTTGGAGACATGCCCAACATTCTTGATCACTTCCTCACCTCTAATCCTTCTGCTTATGCTGTCACCCTTTCATCTCCATTGGGCTTCTCTGATCACAATCTCATTTCTGTATCTTGTCCAATTTCTTCAATCTCTCCTCAGGATCCCCAAAGCGAGGTGCCTCTCAGTTGGGGGACCTGAGGAGGTATTATGCTGATTTTCCCTAAAAATGATAACTGCATCCATGCCAAATGCATAACAGAGGTGATAGTATCTGGCATGGAGGCGTACATTCCTCATCTTTTTCTCAACCTAAAGCATCTAAACTTAGGTTTAACACAGCCTGTTCATGTGCTTATATATGATAGAGAGGTTGCCCACAAAAGGTACTTGAGCCTTCCATCTCCTGAATCTCACGTGCTTCATATCTCTGCCTGGAATCATGCCAAGTCTGTTCTTCAACTTGCCAAACACTCTTTCATAAATAGAAAATGTCAATCTTTCAAACTCCACTTCCTCCTGACTTCTGGCATCTAGCCAAAAACATCTCCAATAGCTTCACTTCTTCATCTTTCCTTCCTTTATTTTATCCTGCTGGCACCACTGCCATCCCATCTGTCTCTAAAGCTGAACTTATCTCTCAAACCTTTGCTCACAACTCCACCTTGGACGATTCTGGGCTTGTCCTCCTCTCCTCCTCCCTCTGACTATTTCATGTCTACAATCAAAATTCTTCGTAATGATGTTTTCCATGCCCTTGCTGGCCTAAACCCTCGGAAGGCTTATGGACCTGATGGGGTCCCTCCTATTGTTCTCAAAAACTGTGCTTCTGTGCTTGCACCTTGCCTGGCCAAACTCTTCCAACTTTGTCTATCGACTTCTACCTTTCCTTCCTGCTGGAAGTTTGCCTACATTCAGCCTGTTCCTAAAAGGGTGACCGTTCTAACCCTCAAACTACCGTCCTATAGCTTTAATCTCTTGCTTGTCTAAAGTTTTTGAATCTATCCTGAATAGGAAGATTCTCAAACATCTGTCACTTCACAATCTTCTGTCTGATCGCCAGTATGGCTTCCGTCAAGGTCGCTCTACTGGTGATCTTCTGGCTTTCCTTACTGAGTCTTGGTCATCCTCTTTAGAGATTTCGGTGAAACTTTTGCTGTTGCGTTAGACATATCAAAAGCTTTTGATAGAGTCTGGCATAAAGCTTTGATTTCAAAACTGCCCTCCTACGGCTTCTATCCTTCTCTGCAACTTTATCTCAAGTTTCCTTTCCGACCGCTCTATTGCTGCTGTGGTAGACGGCCACTGTTCTTCTCCTAAACCTATTAATAGTGGTGTTCCTCAGGGTTCTGTCCTGTCACCCACTCTCTTTCTATTATTCATTAATGACCCTCTTAACCAAACTTCTTGCCCTATCCACTCCTACGCTGATGATACCATCCTACATCTTTCCACGTTCTTTCGGATGGTGAGTAGAAGATCGCATCTTTTACCAACCCTTCAGGATTTTAGAGGTAAACGTCAACAGATCATTCAGAATAACGGAAAATAATTATCAGTATTCCTGTGTTCTGACGGAACGCCTGACTTCCGATCTTTCCTAAGATTTCAGGAAGTCAACAGATTGGGGCAGAGAAAATCTAGTAGTTTTCAGTGCCTCAAAAACTCAATTCCTCCATCTATAAACTCAACACCACCTTCTAGACAACTATCCCCTCTTTTTCAATGGCACTCGACTCCCCCTCTTCCACACTGAATATCCTTGGTCTGTCCTTTACTCAATCTTAACTGCAAACTTCACATCTCATCTCTTGCTAAAACAGCTTCTATGAAGTTAGGCGTTCTGAAGCGTCTCTGCCAGTTTTTCTCGCCCCTCCACCTGCTAACTCAGTATAAGGGCCTTATATATGTATGGAGTATGGAGTACTCTTTGCATATTTGGGGGTGGTTCCAGTCACAGTTTTACTAGATAGGGTGGAATCAAAAGCATTTTCGTCTCATCAACTCCCCTCCTCTGACTAACTGTCTTCAGCCTCTTTCTCACCGCCAAAATGTTGCATCTCTTTCTATCTTTCATTGCTATTTTCATGCTAACTGCTCTACTGATCTTGCTTACTGCATGTCTCCCCTCCTCCTGCAACCTCGCTGCAGAAGGCTTTCTTTTTCGTCTCATCCCTATTCTGTCCAACTCCCTAATGCAAGAGTTAACCAGTACTCTCAGTCATTCATCCCTTTCACTGGTAAACTTTGGAATTCCCTCCCTGCATCATTATTTCCAACTTCCTACAACTTTTCTTCTTTTAAGAGGGAGGTATCGAGGCACATGCTCCCTAATTTTGGCTGACGCTTTTTTTTTTTGTAGAGAACCAGCACTCATATTTTTTATTTTATTTTTTTATTTATTTTTTTTTTTTATTTTTTTTTTTCATTTTTAAAATTAAATTTTTTTTTCCTCCCTTGCCTGGCCTCTAACTTAAAAAAAAAAAAAAAAAATTGTAAATTTGCACTTCCAGATATGCTTTGGTATTTTCTTGGCCATTGATGTAAAAGATGGGATGCATGTGTGTGAGCAATGTGCCACGCCATCCCAGCCGTGCACTGACCCAACACTTCCAAAACAGCCGGAGGTGAGCATCATCCAATAAGTAGTGGTAGAATTTTCCAGTTCAGAGCTCAAACATTTTCTTTCCATCATAAATATTCTATTACTACATTTGTACACATGGAT
Source organism: Portunus trituberculatus (assembly GCF_017591435.1). Classification (NCBI taxonomy): domain Eukaryota; kingdom Metazoa; phylum Arthropoda; class Malacostraca; order Decapoda; family Portunidae; genus Portunus; species Portunus trituberculatus. Next base: position 27,322,814 of record NC_059292.1, on the reverse strand, counting down.
GAGTGACAATGACAAACAGAAAATGCTGATGAGTCTCTTGCTGAGAGATTAGTTTGAAAAGCCAATCTGTAGATTAAAATAGTCTTTAATCTCCTAACTTAAACCTAACTCTAGTTTCCTAGCGATGTAGAGGGAAATGAGAATCAGTTTTGCTGGCAGATCCTAATGTAATTGCACTAGACAGTGATTAAATTCTTTGGGGATAAATGTACTGAATAAAGAAATTATGTGTAGTGGCTGCATCAGCACGACCATTGTCTCACTCCACAGCCAGTGTCCTGCCTCAAGCACTTCACTCCTGTACTGTTTATTGCAATGATTCATGATCATTAAGTCCATTCAGATAAGAAGTGTTTTGTGATACATTACATATGTAGTGATCATTAAATATTAATAATGTTATGCTGTATTCAGCAAGCTTCTGTTTACTCTAACACTTTTCTTCTTCATAAGGCCTTATTCTCACTGTGTTGTAGGATCAGCTGCTTGAGTTAACTTTTTCTGTTTATTTCTATTCATTGCGTCCTCATGTAGTCTGAGTTTATTCATGTCACGCTTCATCAATTCTTTCCATCTTATTGTCTGTCTATTCACATGCTTTCTCCCTGTTACTGGTATCATTATTGCATTCTTCACTGGTTCTTCCTCATTTTTCCTCTTCACATGTCCAAAATATTTCAACCTTACCTCTCTTGCCTTCTTTTTTATGTTACACACTCCACACATTCTTCTTATATCTTCACTTTCTTTTCCAACAGTGAGATACCAGCTATCCATCTCGCCATCCTCATCTCTGTTCTCTGCAGAATATTCACATCCTTTTTTCTCAATGACTATGTCACCACCATACAAAAGTAATGGTTTTATTACACTTTTGTATACCTTTATTCTCAATTTTAGTGGTATTATCCTATCTAGAGTGACTCCACTAACTTCTCTCCATTTATACTTCTTTCGTCTTTGTGTAACTGTCTTCTCTGTACCTCCTTCCTCTGCTATTAGTGATCCAAGATATTCAAACTATTCTAACACTGTAGTTTGTTAAATGTTTATCTAATGGGTTCTTGTGTCTGCTATTTGTTATATCAAAATCTTGCTATGCTAATTGTATTACACTATTTAATTGCATCTGTGTATTTATTTTGCTTTGAGTCACATTCTTCGTCTTTGCAGCTGGCAACTTTCTGCCTGTTCCGTCGCACTCTGTCCCTCTTACAAGACTCCCTTGCACATGGCAAAAGGAAATCTATAACAGCAACATACCTTGCTCAGATGCTTGGTGTGAATATTACCATGGGCACCTTCATCTTCAAGAAACTTAAAGATGAAAAAATTATATATACTAAGAGGAAAATGTAAGTATCTAAAGATTTAGTGTGCACATCTTTGATTTATACATGAATTATTTAATGAAAGAGCTGAAAGAAATGGTTGATGGTGTTGGAATAAATAATTTCTTATATCCAATTCAATTTACAGATCCAGTGATGTTTGCAGAAAACTGAAAGGACCTGCAAAAATCATATATGTGTTTTCATTATGTGTAAATGATGGCAGATGAAGATGAATGTTAACAAAAGAATGGTGATGTTTGAAAGAAGCAGAAGTAAAGCAGTTCTTGATTACTGGTCTGGTGATGTAGGTGGTTGAGCCCTTCACTGACAGCTGACAGGCCTTGGATTCAAATCCTGGGCCTGCCATAGACAATGTAGTGTTGCTTCTTTCAATGCTATTATAGCCTTTTCACAAATGGGTATAGGATGTTTGTTAATGAACTGAGACCATTCAACCTAATAGGATTGGAAAGCTAACTATCCTGTCTTTTGCATGCTTGTGTGAGTTTGAGAGAGAGAGAGAGAGAGAGAGAGAGAGAGAGAGAGAGAGAGAGAGAGAGATAGAGAGAGAGAGAGCAAATCCATTTTTATGGTTAAACTGGTAATGGTACATTTAGAGTTGTTGTTCAATGACCAAAAATAATGTGAAATAGGAGAGAAGAGAAAATGAAGATTGTATATGAATTAAATATATTGTATATTAATCTTTCAGAAATTACATTGACAGCCACATGATAACCTTCAAGGTGTTCACAAAGTATCTGCCAAGTCATGGGTACACTAGGAGAATGTCATCCCAGGAGATGCTGGACATCACCTCACAGGTTTGATGCACCAATGTACTATTAAGGGGATGTCTAGTATGACGGGTTTTAGCCATTCTATTTATTAGATTTACTAAACATTTTGCTCAGTGGTGGGTCATAATATGTGCAACACTCATATGCCTTTATTAAAATAAAAAAAAAAAAAAATAAAAAGGAGTAAGTAATATGAAGACCCCTTTTCAGAATCCTAAAGCTCAGTGTATATCATCCTCTCACTCTCACTTATCAGACAATGGAGATGGGAGTTTCCTTTATCCTTCGCTGCCTTTTAGAATTTTTCATACATTGTTTCATTATGATTAAATGTACTTGGGTTGTTTCATGAATAGTATACAGTAATGTATAATTTTTTCTCCAGAGAGAGAGAGAGAGAGAGAGAGAGAGAGAGAGAGAGAGAGGTGGAGAGAGGGGCAGGACAGAGAGAGAGGTGGAGAGGGTCAGGATAGAGAGAGAGAGAGAGAGAGAGAGAGAGAGAGAGAGAGAGAGAGAGAGAGAGAGAGAGAGAGAGAGCAGAGTATCACTTGCCATCCTCATTATCAACACCTACCCTTCAACACATATGCACACATACTCTTTTGTTATTTTCAATAGAAATATCAAAGGGTAGTAATAAAACCACAAAGTTTCATAAAGCATGCTTGGATGATGCACAGGAGCTAGCATAAGACTGGCCTGAAGTGAACGTGTATTGTGATCAGTAACAAGGTGATGCTGTACAGATCATGGGACCAGCATATGAATGACCTATTAAGTTTTACTACAAAAGTTGGATACATAGTGAATTGTGTGATTAACGAGGTGTGTAAATGGCAGGGTTCCTCTATTTTTCACAATAGATCATATTTTTCATATTTCTTTTTGTTTCCCAAGCAGATGTATTTAATAATAATAAAGGCTGTCAGCCAGATCATCATTTGACCTCTTCCCTCTTCCTGCCTTTCCTTCTCATAGAAATTCAAATCAACCACAATGACAAAAATTGTAAACATTTTTATTTATTTCAAATATGAGTTTTAATTTATATTGATTCAAGTATTTTTTATATTTTCTATGGTTGTGACCTTACATTTATGGTTGATGGTAGCTTAAAGTCCTTAAATGAATTCCTCTGTAAAGTGATTTATTAACACATTTCAGACTTCACAGAGTTCAAAGTCAGGTGCCAATGCTGACACAGATGCTACCCCAGATCTCGATTTATCTTCAGTTCAAGAGTCCAGCATGGAACAGAAATCCAGACAGAAAACAGAATCAGTGAATAATAGCCTTGATGAAACAGTGGACATTGTGTCTCTCACCCAGGATGTTACTGTTGGAACACAGAACATTCTGCTCTCATCCAGACCCAGTGTTGAACTCTCACAAAATAGCTCACCCTCAGAAGCACTGGCCACAGCTGGGAACACAATGCAGATGCTGGAATCACTAAATGGTTCTCAGAAAATTCAGGAACTCTTGCCTACCAGCATGCCTCTTCATTCAGGCATGGATGTAGAGGAGGGGTCATCAGAGCTTGTGGTAAGATCTCTCATGTTCACATTGAATTGGTCACTAATGGTACTTATCATTAGTATGATAGAAGGTTTACCATCTTTGTAAAGCTATTGTGTAATCATAAGAAAAATGTTAAAATAAGCAAGTTAAAGCACCTCTTTTTGAAAGCTAGGCCTATTACAGTGATGAATTAACAATCTATTCAATGAAAAGGCCACTGCAAATATTAACTATTTCTAACATGGTCAGCATAGATCATAATGGATTGTGAATTTTATATTCTGCATATATGTAGCCCATTAATGTGATGTGATATTATTTTCTTTCTTTTGTTTAAGGATTTGTCAAGAGGCATGATGATGCCATGACAGTTATGATATATTGCCACATTCTCAGGCAGGAGTGTGGAGGTTCTGAGATAGCCAATTTTCCTGATCCCACAATGCTGTTGCTCTCATCCACTCTTTCTTTCTCCTTACCTCCACCTCATTCCTTTGCATTCCATTTAGTGTTGTCTTTACTATCATCTACCTTGTCACTCCTGTCATGAGTATTTATTTATTTTTTTACAGGAGTTGCAGGAGCCTTCTGAGGATCGGGAAGGTGGGGTGAAAAAGTTGAGCTTGGCACGAAAGGCAAAACAAGACAAGGGACGACCGAAGCGCAAGACTCTGGTATGTATTCAGAATTTTTGCTTAAATGAATTTTCTTTCAACATTTGGTAATGTAGGCTTTTGTCAAAGATAGTGAAAAGAATCTGATACTTGCTGATTGATAGTTATTTGTATTGTTTTATTACTAGCTTTTATTACACCAAACATTATGTCAGAACTTAAATACTTTTGTTGAGATTTGGCTGAATGATGGAGAGTAAAGTAAATATAAACGGTTGAATGAAAGACCTTTTGTGAACTATGTACAGGGGATCCTCGTGATTTGACCGTTCGCAGTTTGAATTATTGCCAATTTGAAATCAGTTAATTGATACCCAATCCTCAAGGTTCGACCGACTGACTCACCAATTCGACATTCATGTCTCGCGTGTCACACACCCGGTCAAATTCGCCGCAAACCTACCAGGCGAAAGTGTAAACCGACACTACCTGTGTGTCGCAGGCAGCGTCACACTAGCACTTTTCCGTGAGCTTTTTCTTTCAACTCTCTGAAGACTCAACTTTTGTCAACGCTGGTCATCACACACAAGCTGGCTTCCGCCTTTGTCGCGTTTGTCAACTGTAAACAAACATGGCGGCCCTTCACCCCCAGCAAGCCGTTGCTATTTTTTCGTTGCTTTTTTTTGGCCTTCAATGATCTCTATGAGAAACTCTTCAGACAGCTTTGTCCACTCATAAACAACAGAGCTGCTCATCTTGGCCAGTTGTTCCTTGGAAGAGAAGCTTTGGAACGTCGCAGTGCCAGAGAAATGTAAACAAACAACTGAACTACTTTTCACTGCTAGGCTAGGACAAAAATATATACAGTGGTGCCTTGGTATACGAACTTAATCTGTTCAAAATTTTGTTCTTACTCCAAAACGTTTTTACACCAAAGCATCAAAATACATGTATTTTTATGGAAGTACATAATTATAATTCTTTCCAAACCACCTCCAAAGACCCAAAAAATTCTATTTTCCACCTAATTTCTTATTTTTGAATACTATTACTATATATACTACTACTATTATGCTATAACTATAAAAGATAGGAAAATAAAGCAGGAAAGTAAGCAAAATGTAATATAATGAAAATTCAGCTTCTTGTGGTCAGAAACAAGCGTCACCACATCCTCATGTGACTCCATCAAGCCAGCACCGCACACTCTTATATAAGCCAATAAATTTTTCTTTGATATACTGCATTCATTATGGAAAATAAATCAGGGAAGCAAGCAAATTGTAATATGAAAATTCAACTTCTTTACGGTCAGAAACAAGCATCAACATTTCCTGGTCAAGACGGCCCATGACCACGACGGCCCCCAACCACGATGGCCCTCCTCGACGGCCCCGTGTTTACCATGACGACCCCACACCAGATTTTAGGTTATTGTCTTCTTATTTCTTTCATTATGTTAACATGTTAACCACGGATGGCAACTCAGTGTTCCTGAGATAGTGTTTTGTGGTATGGATCGTTAGAAACCATAACGTATTGGTACACCGGTGCACTGTACCCTGCGCATATAGTGCATATATGTATCCAGGGTGTAACACGACTTTCTGTAAATATTGAAAGAGGTAAGAGAACATGGATTTCTAAGCAGAAAATGTTATATACACATACACATTTTAAGGTTTTGTTTACCAGTAAGATGATTTTAAAATTTCTGAGAGGCACACGATAGTCCATTGTGTTTTTATGAGGTGACGATGACTGTTGCTGGCTTGCTGCAGCAACCAGAGGTGCCACTTGGCTAAATACCGAATGTTTTAATATTATGTTTTGTAATCTTACATTTAAGACAGATTGTATCAACAAGTGTGCAATTTATTGATAAACATTACACGATAACATTATTGCGGTGATTATAAGTAAGCACTTACGTACGGTACTACGTGGTGCAGTACCTATCACTGGGTGAGGAAGGATGGGGGAGTGGGGAGCGACTGATTTATTAATACAGTCTGTCTTAGTATAAGATGCTCTATTAACAAGTATAATTTAAAACCATCTTACGGGTAATAAAGAAACTGAGGCCGCCGTGGTCTGTAGTGTGGGGGCGTCGTGATAAACATGGGGCGTCGTGGATGGCCGTCGTGGTCAGGGGCCATCTTGACCATGACCCAGCGTCAACACATCCTCCTCAGCTGACTCCATCAAGCCAGCACTATGCACTCTTATCTAAACCAATAACAATTCCAATATTGTCATGCATCATAATATGTTTCTGAACTGCTTACTTATCCACGGAAATACAGATATATCTTATATCTCACCAAGAAATACATAAAAAAGGATAAGATACAGCATACTGACCTAACTGCTCTCACCATCCTCACGCTTGGCACCCTCACACCTTCACAAACATATCCTTGTAAAAGCTGATACATGATTGGCTAAGTGTCCACCATCTTGAAAACAATCGGCCAATGACAGGCCTCGATATATGACAGATAGCCTTAAGCATAAACAAACTGTGCGGCATAAAGGAGCACAGCTTCTGAAAAGCGCCAAGATCATGCCTGAAACGCTCTAATGTAAGAACCACAATCGTGCCTGACAGTCTATAAGGGTTAAGGCTTTTAATTCATGAGCTAGATACTCTCTCTTCCCCTCGGATCTTCTAGAATCTTCCATATGTCTGTCTGTATATGTCTCGTGACCATGTGTGCTGCTACGCTAGGCAATGATCTTAATAACTAAAAACACTTAATATTATTATCCCAAGCACTACATTAAAACAACAACCAAACAACTGCAAACAACAGTCCTGAGGCAGTTTGGTGCCCCAACATGCAGTCAGCTGATCGCACAGTGCTGCGTGCAATCTGTCCTCCAAAGTCCTCCAATGCAAAAAAAAAAAAAAAAAGAAACAATTTTTTTGTTCGTAATCCAAGTTGTTTGTACTCAAAGCATTCGTACTCCAAGGTACCACTGTATATACAAATATATTTACATCTACTTATCAAGATTCTATTGATTTGAGATTATAGCATCATTCCAATTACCAAGAAAATTAATTTTATCATAAAAATCTTATTAGATCCATAGATCTTAATTGGACTAAAATTTTTGTTTCGTCTGACTCTAGATGATGGAAACCCATCTCCAGCCCCAGCCCTAAGAAGCACAATTTCCTGCCTTTCAAAGGTAAACTTGGGCTTATAAGAAAGTGTGAGGCAGGTATAGCTCACAGTGTCGTTGCAATGCAAATAAGTGTCCCTAGATCAACAGTACAGTGTTAACAATTTGGAAGAACAGGGACAAGTACCGCGAGACCACTGCAAGTGTTTTTATTTCCAAAATAAAGTTAGATATAAATGAAGCCTTTAATAGAACTGATTTAGTGTAAGTTAGTGTTTTCTAGAGGTTATAGTGATGTTTTGAGGGGGTCTAGGCTGGAGGTTGGTCCCTATCCCCTCTAATTCTTAAGTATCCTATGAAAAAAATTGCTTCACGATTCGTATTAATGCTGATTTGATCGATGTAAAACCGCCCTAACTCCATCGAATTGCGAGGATCCCCTGTACTTGATTGACATCACAAAACATGTACTGCATAACATAACATAACATAACATAAATAATAGGATAACAAAGGGCCACCAGGGCCCATCTAGGTTATCCTGTATCAGTCGCACAGCGACCTCGTCATCAGTACTGCAACAGGATGATGAACCTAAAACAGAGAAGTGCCTAGTCTCAGGTCTACTCACTAAATTGATGTGCTGTAATTTGAAATTAGCTTTAGCTTGTAGTAAAAACCTGTTTGCTAGGATATAATAGTCGTATATGTAATCCATTTTTACGACAAAAGTTAATATTACCACAAACATATCACAATGCAGCCAAAAACAAGGAAATTATCAATATAGATTCTCCAAATGGGATAAATTTGAGAATAATTTTGATTAAGCCCAGTAGATGTATAAGTAGAATTGTATACAAATGTTAGTAGAATTTTTTATTATGATACGAATAGTATATATCATTGCATCACAATACAGTGGAGACTCAATACTCAAATATCTTAATAGTCAAACTTTTCAATACTCGAATGCAAAAGTTCAATTTAATACTTAAAAAAATACCTGATAGTTGAATGTCCTCATGTGATTGTAAACAAAAGTCTCTTTAGCCTCTCCCTCCACCCGTCTGCCAATTGTTCTGCTGTGGTCTTTAGAATAACATTCTTGTGTGTTCTTTCTGTAGTTTTTCATTTATAAACTTATATTAACATCAAAGGCTTGTTAATGTTGAAAATATCTGGTAATCGAACTACCACACACGATTATAAACAAAGCTCTGGCCTCTCCTTCTCTGCTGCCACCATTGTCCTATTCTGATACCTTATTAGCTGTAAAAATAAATTGCCAGTATTTTGGTATACTGGTATGCATCCTAGTCCTGCCAGTCTTGAGAAAAAACACATTCTTCTGCATTCTGTTGGTAGTTTTTCATTTAAATACTTACAATGACATCAAAGAGGCTTATTGGTAAAAATAAGGAATCTAGTGAAAGTGCAAGTGTTAGTGAGCCACATCCCTCCACTAGTGGTTTCACAGGAATCATACCAGATGTTTTCATGGATGGTGACTTGTCCTACAATGACCTCCCTCCTCCTGCCCATCCTTCTCCCCTCCTCTTTTACATTATCCATCATCAGCCTTCACTTATAGTATGTACAAATCAAAATTACAAAAAAGATTACATTGAAATTTTCATAAACTTAAGGTTTTGTTAAGATGAGAACAAATTACCAGATTTATAGATATCGATAGTTGAATTTTTTGATGCTCGAACAGCCATTTGGAACGAATTGAGTTTGAGTATTGAGTCTCCACTGTATATAATGTTCAGTCACACTTTGTGATAGTAACTATAAAAGCTCCCCATTCCAGGCCTAGATTGTAAGTGTAGTGAAATAGTGTTCGTTATGTTCACAAATATAGTGACAATAATGTTATTTACAGAGTTTGAATAATTTTGAAGATCATGGATCTCAAAATTCTGATATCTTAATCAAGAATAGCATATCTCAAGATTCTGAAGTTTCTAAGAAGAAAAAGAAAATCTATCCCTAGTTTGTTTGGAAGAAATAGATTTTCATTCTGTCTTTATGGGATTAAAATGTACAGGATATGTTACTGAACAAGATGTCTCCATGTGAAAGTAAAAACACATCAGAGATGAGAGAAAGTCTTCTGCTCATTGCCATGACTAACCATTTCAAAACTGTTTGAAAGAAATGTACTACTGTATATGCATTGCATTTCAACTAACATATTACACTGAAGTAATAGCTGATGAGTTCCCTTGCTCAATTACATCAATTAGAACAAAACTTGAAGACACATTACGATTCATAAAAGTCTAACAAGTAGATTCTTTGTGTATCACAGGACTTGGGGGTTAAATGAAGAATGAAAGAAGTCAGCACACTCTTATTTTGATAGTAGTGATTATGCTTTACTCATGTAGAAGTCCAATGAAACAATGATAGATCCCTTTGATAACACAGATAATTCCTTCTTAAAGGAACTGATTAGCTATTACTGCAGTGCAATATGGTAACTTACTTGAAATACACTGAATAAATGTTTTTTATGCATTGCATATAAGCAGTATGCAAAAAAAAATTTGAATATATGCAATGTATTTTGGGTAAATTATTGTATTTCATTGCAGTAATAAATAATCATTTTTCTTAGAGAAGTTACGTATCTTAACATGTCATCAAAAGAATTTGTAATTTTGTTTCACACGGGTAAAGTCTTGGTCGCTTTCAAAGTAACATACTCTGCTGACTGCTATTTTTCTTTAACTCCTAGTTCTTGTATACACAATCTCAATTGTCAGAATTTTTAGAGAAGCTGTCAGAGAAGATTTCCAATTGAGGAAAAAATGCAAAATAACATAATCAAGTATAGAAGGTTCTGACAATGACTGTCAAATGTCTGTGTGAATTTTATAGGAATGTTTGCTGTAACCTTATATTTCCATTTTAGGAACCTGAAGTATACTTTTAAGATGGAATACTTAATGTGAAAAGCTATTCATCACTGGTAGTGTCAGACATATTTCATTGACAGAAACAGTTGTAAAGATAACAAATAGTACATTGTGTATCCAATCATAGGCTATAATTTTTTAAAGTTACCTAAGTGAGGTAGAACATATAATCCTATGAGAATTGTGCCTTAAAGTTTCATTCATAATCAGTGTATCTGAACATGATTAAAACTAACTTTGAAATAAATCACTTGACATAAGTAGTTTATTCAGGTGTGCAACTTCAGAAAATGATGAGTCACCATTTTTGCAAGATAGATTAAGTGTGCAGCTTCCTCTGTCACAATCACCATGCTATGCTATGACATGGCACTGAATATTCCTTTTTATAATTAATAATTTGCTATGATGATAACTTTGTCAGGGAAAAGAACAAATGAGCCTTTTCTACTTTTTCACTTAACAATGTAGGTTCTATGTATTTGAGTTTTATTGGATCTTTATTTTGCATTTATTTTATTTTGGGTACATTATGTATGATGTGCATGATATGAGCATCATGTGATAAAGGGAACTGGAAAGCTATATTAACCACTTCACCTTTACATCTGTACACTGCTGCCCACTGTTCTCTAATTTTTTTTTGTGAATTTAATATCTCTCTCTCTCTCTCTCTCTCTCTCTCTCTCTCTCTCTCTCTCTCTCTCTCTCTCTCTCTCTCTCTCTCTCTCTCTCTCTCTCTCTCTCTCTCTCTCTCTCTCTCTCTCTCTCTCTCTCTCTCTCTCTCTAAGGCTGTATTTTACTTAAACAGTGCTTAAGGACAAGTCATTGGTTTTACAAATTTATATTTACTGTAGTTTTACCATGGAAGGCTTTATTGCTGTTTTCAATTACATCATTGTGTTTAAGTTCACTACAATGTAACTCCAGAAATGAAAATAGATTTAAGGATTAGGAGGAATAATTTACCACCAATTACTTTGGCTATTTTTATGTTATGCTGGCAAGGTACAACAAACATCATTTCAAGTGGAATTTTTTATATTTTATATTTTCCTTGCATGTGACTAGTGTTCAATCATCTTGATAGTAATCTACATTTGGAGGAAAGTAACTGAAACACTGTTTCCAAAATATCACAGTAAATCAAGTGATTTGGATATTTTTTTTATGCTAGAGTGAAGCTTACCAAAAGTAAAAAAAAAAAAAAAGCTCACAAACTAAGTTCCCTAAAAGATAAGAGAGGAATTAGCCAGAAAACAGGGACAAATGTTACTTTAGTTACTCATGTAAATAGTGAATGCAAAGGTAAAAGATCATTAAGCCTATTGACTGCTGTCACTGCTGGTTCTACACCACATCATGTTATTGAGTCTGCCTGTTTTAGATTAGTGACTTGCGGATGTGAAATTTTGCCATTAAATTGCATAGTATTTACTAACATTGGGTTTCTACTTCACCAAATACATTTTTCTGACAAATGTTTGCTATGTACCTTTAGTCCAGTGAAATGGAGCTGCCATGTTCATTGTGACATAAATTCCTGACTAACATCTCTGTGAGGGGAGATAGCTGGGACACACACACACACACACACACACACACACACACACACACACACACACACACACACACACACACACACACACACACTACACCGCCCCTAGTGGTTAGGAATTAACAGTTTTTTTGTGGCAATGAAAATCAAAACAATATTTAAAATACGATACTACCATTGATTAAAACAAAGAAAAAAAAAAAACTACAAGATTACGACAAAACTGCTTTACCGGAATATTTTATGTAATGTAAGTGGAGTAATAGAAAGCATGTTCTGTCCGTGCATTCCAGCTTCTCTGTGCCATATTACGCTGCACACTATTATAGAAAAAAGGGTCAATCTTACATACCACTGAAATACTTCACTTCTCCCTCCACTGACTGGTTTTCTATATTCTACTGTGGAGAAAACGTTGAAAATATTTAGGTAACGCAAATAATCCTTAGTATGGTGTTAAGGCGAACTGTTCACTGACAGGGCGACATAATGGTGATGCAATGCTGGCCGGCGGGTTAGTGAGGGGAGGGGATGCGTGGGAGCTGCTGCTAGACACTCCTGTCCTGCCGTACGTGTTGCTGTAAGGAAATACTGTACCATGTAACGAAATTATTATTCTTTTTTACATTATATTATTATGCTATTACTGTACTACTTGAAAATACTGATGTAATGCCAATGATGTGTATAATAATGTAATGCGTACATTCCTCATTCCCTTGCTCATCAGCGTCTCAATAACAAACACAAGCGACTATAAATGAAACTGCTTTTGTTGAAACATCACTTGTTCAAAGAAATTAATGTTTAGGAGTAATTCACATGAATAATTGTACTTCAGCAGTTGAAATAAACAATAAGTGCCATTATGTACAAGCCCGGATAGCTCAGTCGGTAGAGCATTAGGCTTTTAACCTAAGGGTCCAGGGTTCGAGTCCCTGTTCGGGCGGATGTTTTACGGTTTACCCGATCGATACTATAGGTTGGCGTGGACTGCGGCGACCGCTGACGGGGGCGACGCTGAAAGCAACGTGCGGTAAAAATTGAGCGGTAAATAACTAACAATATTTAAATAGACTGGGAGCGAACCGGGTGGTGTCACGTTGGATCACATCTGCGCTGCATTTCCATAACATTAAAAAAGGTTATAGTTGAAGTGACGGGTTTTATTTTTATTAAATTTTTTTTTTTATACAGGTTCTAGTGAAACGAACATATTTTCATTATTAACAAAAATTTTGAGGATGTGGCCAATCATCTTTATCCCTTGAAAATAGTCGTGGTGAGAGCGGTGCATTTATAAATAAAGGTTGTAGTGACAATAGAGAATTAGAATGGTAAGAATAGGCTCACATCACATTGGCAGTAGATATGGAGAGACGAGGATTATATGAGCGGAAGTGTTTGTAGTCGGAAACGTTTTCCCCTCTCTCTCTCTCTCTCTCTCTCTCTCTCTCTCTCTCTCTCTCTCTCTCTCTCTCTCTCTCTCTCTCTCAACGTAAGCAGAACGACACGGGAACAGGTGGCACGGGGCCAGGCATCTCCCCTCCCTATCTCTCCTCTCCCATCACCCCTGCCTTCATCTCCTATCTCATCTCTCCTCCACTTTGTTCCCTATTCCATCTGTCTCCCTCTTTCCTTCCTCCCACTCACTGCCACTTCACCTCTTCCCTCCCCTCTTCCCTCATCCCTCCTTTCTTCGACATCCCATATCACATCTTTTCGGTCTTATTATTTCTTCCCACGTCACCTCTCTATCTCTTTACCTAATTTCCCTTACCTCCCAATTTCGCATTGTCACCCTTTCCTCTCCAATTCTGTCTCATCTTCCTTGCATCTCACAAATTCCTGTTCCCACATTCAGTTTCCTTCCTTCTCTCTCTTCCTGTACCTGTCTGTTCTTTCCTCTCCCTCTTCCCCTCCGTGCTTCTATCATATTCTCATTTTCTGAATCTGCCCTTGTTCTGCCCCTCCTCCATCATCATCTGCTAATTCTCCATCGTTATCTACCATCCTACTACTTCCCATCCATTCGATCTGTCCTCCTCCTCCTCCTCCTCCTCAACATTATCATACCTCCCTGTAAGCATCCTGATCATCTAATCTCTCTCTCTCTCTCTCTCTCTCTCTCTCTCTCTCTCTCTCTCTCTCTCTCTCTCTCTCTCTGTGCTTCATATTATTGTGTCATCCGTCGACTTATATAGACTCCTCCTCCTCCTCCTCCTCCTCCTCCTCCTCCTCCTCCTCCTCCTCCTCCTCCTCCTCCTCCTCCTCCTCCTCCTCCTCCTCCTCCTCCTCCTCCTCCTCCTCCTCCTCCTCCTCCTCCTCCTCCTCCTCCTCCTCCTCCTCCTGCTTCATCTGGGTTCCTCGATCATGAGTACAAGACAAAAAAAAAAAAAAAAGCTAGGATGACTCATGATAGTGAAATTACTTATAATGCTATGAAAATTGATTTTGATAGAATTCAGATAATGTAATCTGTAGAATATACTTCATTTGTAGAGAAAGTAACAATAGCGCTACTGAGGGAAATAAGTCGATGGACATTCGGAAAATAGTTGTTCAGATAGATGAATAAAATAAATAATAGATTAATAGTGAAATGACCTTACCAAAACACACACACACACACACACACACACACACACACACACACACAGAGAGAGAGAGAGAGAGAGAGAGAGAGAGGTAACTACTTTTGGGCAACCTTTTCCCCTCTATATTTCATCAGATTGTGTGTCTATTGAGAGAGGCATTGAAAGGACTCGTTATGTAAGATCACTTACGTATGAAGATGACCAAGTCCTGAGAAAAGAAAAGTAGTAGTAAAAAAAAGACCAGATTTTCTAGTTTCATTCGACAATATGAGCAGGTTCTCTCTCTCTCTCTCTCTCTCTCTCTCTCTCTCTCTCTCTCTCTCTCTCTCTCTCTCTCAATGTCCATAGTAGTAGTAGTAGTAGTAGTTAATGCTTTTTGTAGCTATAGTAACCCAACAATCTACAACTATTCGGTTAACAGAAAAATGTATATGCGTGAATAAGACGGCGTGGCGTAGCGAGTTATGGGAGAGATGAGGGTGGCGACGGGAGGGAAGGTTCACGTTGGCCATGAGCCGCAGTGAACATGAACGCCCATGCACACAGGCCTTAATTCCCTCACCCTCGCTCTTCCACCTGCAACATGAGGGGGGAATGAAGGAGGGGGAGATTTCACACCATCTATCTACTAACTGCGTTCTTTTTTACACCTCTTGTATTAATTATCTTATTTTGTCTGCGTGTTCAGGAGCGTAAACTTTTCCATCAACGTGCGGTCTGAGTGACGGGGGAGCGCGGTGCCGGGAGCCTACTATAGCGCCTGCCACCTGGTTTTGGTAGCCACCCACGTGCTGCCACTTGCTTTTTATACCCTCACGAATTCCTCCCTGCAAGCCCGGATAGCTCAGTCGGTAGAGCATTAGGCTTTTAACCTAAGGGTCCAGGGTTCGAGTCCCTGTTCGGGCGAATGTTTTTTGTGAAGTTTGCGTTGTGATAGTGATGTCTGTCCGTCTGATTAGCGTGTTGTTGATGATATTGTAACTGATTTGATGAAAAGATGTAGTCGGTGGTATACGCGTTTCATGGTGTCATATTCTCTCTCTCTCTCTCTCTCTCTCTCTCTCTCTTATAAGCAATGCCGTAACATATCAAGGGTTAAAAATTCAGGCGAAACTTACAATTGATTCCTGCTTGAAAGACATTACTCATCATATCACAACATTTGAATTTAGGAATGGTATCACACACACACACACACACACACACACACACACACACACACAATGGTTACAAGTGTGCCTTACCTCGCTCCTATTCCTATATTTTCAGCACTCGCCTACACTATCTTATATTTACTCATTCATTCATTTATTTGTCTTTCATCTTTTCGTTATTTGCTCGCACCGACACCGCAATTCAACGCCCAAACATTTTCCTCACAAAATCCACATTCTTTATTCGCCTCGCAGTGTTTGTAGACTTCCTCCTACCTCCACATCACAGCTTGTAGGTATAGAGTTACAAGTGACAGCCCGTTACGTGTCACCTTCACACATTCCTCCTTCATCTATCCATCTATCTTTCGTGACCTTGATGTTGAAGTTTAGTAGATGTTTAGCGTTACGTTGCAGTAGTAATGATATTTAACCGGTAATCTAATTTTTCTCTATTTTTGTTCTCATTTCGTTTTTCCTCTTCGTGTTCCATGTGCTTTCTACGTTTTTCCCTCCTCATTATTTTCATTTTTTTCTTTGATTAATTTTCTTATTGTATAGTTTGTTTTATGCTTTTCTTATTTTATTTCGTTTCTTTTCTTGTTTACATTGTATTTAATTCTTTCTTTTCTTCT
>NC_059292.1:27224042-27301542 GCF_017591435.1 Portunus trituberculatus | reverse complement strand
GGACAGAACCCTGTGGAACACCACTGTTGATAGTTTTAGGGGAAGAACAGTGACCGTCTACTACAGCAGCAATAGAACGATCGGAAAGGAAACTGGAGATGAAGGTACAGAGAGAAGGATAGAATCCGTAGGAGGGTAGTAACTACTATTAATATAACTAGGATTACTACTATTAGTTAATGTACTACGTAGGAACTAATCAAACAGACAAAGCAATTGATATAAGATTTTGTTGCTGTTTGAAACGAAGTAAAAAAAAAAAATATATAGTTCTTTTTATAGCTTTTTGTAATCCTTATCAGTTTGACAATTTGCGTCTGGGGTCCTTACCTTGCAGGACTCAGACTATGTAAAGACCCTCAAGTGGCAGAGTGAGAACTTCCCTAATAACCAGCGGGCTGAGTTGATCCTTTACGAGGCCGACAACGTGCTGAAGGCGGAGTACATACAGGAGGTAAGCTGCTTCACGAGTCCCATTCCTCACTGAACGCTAGTTGAGGAGCGAGTGAGATAGGCATAGTTCGATGACAAAAGAGCATTGAGCAATCCCTAGCCGAGATCAAGACCAAGATTATTATTTGTTAGTTTTGTCAGCGTGTTGATGATTATTAATACGACATATAATCGCAGTACTACAGACGTCAGGGACAAGAAGCTAGATATGAAACTAGTGGAAATGAATTGTAAAAGATACGAAAGAGTTTACATTGCTTTGAGAATAGATTTTCAAGAGGAAATGAATTTTTATATGTAAACTTTTAAAACGGATTAGTAGTTGCTGTAAAGTGCATGAGTCTGTGTTAGTGTTCATTTTGATAATACAGCTTGGTTTTTTTTATCCTTCTCTCAGATGTACCGAATAAGGAAGGAGTTGCGGGAGGTCGTCGTGACGGATAAGTACGGGAGGAGTCTGTCACAGGAGGACCTTTGTTACAAGTGAGTGTGCTGGGCTAGGGAGGGGGGGAACACTTCTGCACCGCACCTCCACCACTTTCAAAAGTTTCTATTTGAAGTGACAGGTTTTAAGGATGTTTCTATGATTTTAGTGATAGAATAGCAAGATTTTTACATTACTAACACGAGAAACACTGGTAATAACCAGGCTGATCATCTCTATGGCCTCTGAAAATAGTCGTAGTGAGGGAACATTTCTGAAAACGAGCCAAGACATTAACGCGTAAGGGGGAAGCCGAATCATTTTTAACAAGTTGCATTAATGTCCGATAAGATTAGACGTTACTTTATGTAGCCAGTTAATTAGCACGCAAAGTGAAAGTGTTTTTACATTAGTTGATTCCGTTGAGAGTAAATTACATATACATTTTTCCTCTTAAACCTTCAGCTGCTAATGATGCAGTGACACTTACTTACCGAGAAGTTCTGTTTGAATTATACTTTTTTTTTTCATGCAAGAGAGGTTCTGGCCGATGACAACAAACGAACATCAAAATATTAAAATTCCAATCTCACTATAAAGTAAAAGAACTGTATAGTTTTCTTTTATAGTAGTATTAGTATTAGTAGTAGCAGTAGTTGTTGCTGTAGTAGTAATGGTAATAGTAGTAGTAATAATAAATAGTAGTAGTAGTAGTAGTAGTAGTAGTAGTAGTAGTAGTAGTAGTAATAGTAGAAAAGTGGATGTTGTTATTATTGTTGATGTAGTTGCTTTTATCTTATATTACTTTATCTTTTTTTTTTTTTTTATACCATGTGGGCTTTTCACGGGAATTTATGGGCTAAAGGGGGTACTTTTTGGAGTACCTCCTATCTCTAAGCCAACCCGCTAGGAAACCGTTGTCCCGAGTGAAGAAGCTCAACCTACACTCGGACCGTGGGCAGGATTCGAACCCGTGCGCTTGGAGACCCCTCGGACCCCAAAGCACGCATGGTTGGTATTCAGGAAGTGAACAGGTTACGCAGGGATGCCACAGAACGCCCGACTTTGATCTTTCTAAGATTTTCGATTGGTGCAGAGAAAAATTAATAGTGTTCATGGCCTCAAAAACTCAATTCTTCCATCTATCAACTCGACACAACCTTCCAGACAACTATCCCCTCTTCTTCAGTGACACTAAACTGTCCCTCTTTTCTACACTGAATATCCTCAGTTTATCATTTACTCATAATCTAAACTGGAAATTTCAAATCTCATCTCTTGCTTCCATGAAGTTAGGCGTTCTGAGGCGTCTGCCACTTCTCAACTACTAACTCTGTACAAGAACCTCATCCGTCCATGTATGGAGTACTTTTCGCGTGTTTGGGAGGGGGGAAAGGTTCCACTCACACTGCTTTATTTGATAGGGTGGAATCAAGAGCTTTTCGTCTCATCAGCTCCCCTCCTTTGAGTGACTGTCTTCATCCTCTTTGTCACCGCCGGAATGTTGCATCTCTTGTTATCTTTTACTGCTATTTACATACTAACTGCTCTTTTGATCTTGCTACCTGCATGCCTGCCCTCCTCCTGCGGCCTGGCTTCTTCCTCTCACCACCTATTCTGTCCAATTCTCTAACGCAAGATTTAACTAGTACTCAATCTTTCATTCCTTTCTCTGGTAAACTCTGGAACTCCCTGCCTGTGTCTGTATTTCCAACTTCCTATGACTTCACTTCATTCAAGAGGGAGGTTTCAAGACATTTTTTCTTATCCTTTATATAATTCCTTCGGCTCTGTAAGGAGACTGGCGACTGAGTTTTTTTGTTGCCCTTGGCCAATCTTCCTCTCTTACATAAAAAAAAAAAAAAAAAAATGACGTCCTTATCGTGTCTTCATGCAGAGTTCCAGTGTTAGCCACATATGAGTTCCAGGAGGCAGTGGGGCAGGACTTCGAAGGGGACATGGACTCGCTTCCCGAGGTGCAGGCGGCGCCCGAGATGGGCTGCTACGAGCTGAACCTCCTGGACGTATGGCAGGACAACGAGACCATCATCCTGGACCTGACCGACGAGGACGTGGTCAGGGACGTGAACGCCGCCAACACCAGGTCGGTAGAGAGAACAAGATACGCTAGATAAAGACATAGTTTGGTGATAGATACATACAAACTAGATAGGCAAAAAGATTGGCACAAGTAGATAAACTAGATAGAGAGGTGGTATGGTGATACATACATACAAACTAGATAGACAGATATATCTAGTTTGGTGGCACAGATAGACATAGATAGTTCACTGCACAAGACACTCTTCTTTCTGTTACCCTATTCTGTCCAACTTTCTCACCCAAGAGTTAAACAGTTCTATGTCATTCATTCTTTTCTCTGGTAAACTCTGGAACTCCCTGCCTGCTTCTGTATTTCCATCGACCTATGACCTGCACTCATTCAAGAGGGAAGTTTCAAGACATGTATTCCAT
Source organism: Portunus trituberculatus (assembly GCF_017591435.1). NCBI lineage: Eukaryota > Metazoa > Arthropoda > Malacostraca > Decapoda > Portunidae > Portunus > Portunus trituberculatus. The sequence continues at coordinate 27,298,190 of NC_059292.1, read as the reverse complement.
TCTGTTGGCTAACTTTCTCTGCCCTGTTCGAGGGACTGGCATCTCAGTGGGTCTTTTATTAATCGTTTTTCTTACCTTTGGCCAGCTTTCACCTACATAAGAAAAATAAAGCATACATACGTTTTTCAGTAAGAGTCATGGCATGCACTCTGTTGTGCCCACTTATTACTCTGTCTTATAAGTTCACGGGAGTTGTATAGTAATTTCTCAGTTCGTGATGTTATTGAGAATCCAGTATGGTGGTTCATAGGTTGTATGTCATCAGAATATGGAAGACAACTCATAACTCTCAAACTGGTCAATTGTACTCCGCAGTGCCACTTTGGGCTTCCCGATGGACTTTATCGGCCTCCTGGGCGGCGTGCAGATGAACGATAAGGGTCTGGTGGTGGAGGCTCGCAGCGCCCTCACCACGATACTGATGGAGGTGAACCGCACTGAGGTGGACATGGGAGACGTGGGCACCGGCGAGGGTCTCTCTGAAGATGTACGTAATTTTGCAAGCAATGGTCATTCAGAGTTCATAAGGCTCTAGGAAGGGTATTTCACATTCTTTCGGGCTTGTGTGCAGAAATCTGCTGAATGGAAAGGCAGAAATATAATATGCAGAGTTCAGGGTGTGCTAAAGAAGGAGGTTTTATGAGTTTCATGAATATTTTCCTAACTCGGAATGCGCGTCTTCTTTTGGAACCTGCAGTGGATTTGAAAGACAGGCTTGACATTGTTAATATTGTTCATTCTGTGTCCAGGAGACTTCCGAGGAAGGTTTGGGAAGAGTTTCAAGGGCATGTATTTCATTATGGTTATTATTATTATTATTATTATTATTATTATTATTATTATTATTATTATTATTATTATTATTATTATTATTATTATTATTATTATTATCATTATTATTATTATTATTATTATTATTATTATTATTATCTATTTTTATTATTATAGCTATTATAATTTTTTTTTTTTATTTCACTACTTTTATACCAAAGCCAAAGTTATGCTTCGTCACCAATACATTTTTCAGATTTAGGGAGTAGCCACTATATATCCAGGGGGTGTCAAACCTACGTTCAAAAGTCAAAATAAATTCTCGAGACTGCCGGTCTACACACACACACACACACACACACCCGGTAGCTCAATGGTTAGAGCGCTGGCTTCACAAGCCAGAGGACCAGGGTTCGATTCCCCGGCCGGGTGGAGATATTTGGGTGTGTCTCCTTTCACGTGTAGCCCCTGTTCACCTAGCAGTGAGTAGGTACGGGATGTAAATCGAGGAGTTGTGACCTTGTTGTCCCGGTGTGTGGTGTGTGCCTGGTCTCAGGCCTATCCGAAGATCGGAAATAATGAGCTCTGAGCTCGTTCCGTAGGGTAACGTCTGGCTGTCTCGTCAGAGACTACAGCAGATCAAACAGTGAAACACACACACACACACACACACACACACACACACACACACACACACACACACGTTCGACCATAATAGTATAGTGGGTGCATGTGATTCAGAGCCATCACGTCCCTGCAGGTGGACTTGGAGCTGTATGAGTGGGAGGCGCAATTCATCCGAGTAGTGGGCAACGACACTGAACGACCCGAAGGTTTGAACGTGTATCTCCAGTCAGCGCGGAGGTAAGGCCAGCGCGTCACACAAGGCCGGTATTCTGAAACGCTGCTCTCTCACCACGACGATTTTAAAAGACCACAGAGATGATCAGCCGGGTTCTCAAGAGTGCTTCTCATGTTAATAATCTACACATCTTGTTAATCTATCGCTAGGACCTTTAAAACACTCTTAAAAAAAAAAAAAAAACTTCAACAATGTAAAGGCTGTTAAAATGTAATGTTGGAGCAAGGAAGCGTTTCAGAATTCGGTCTAAAGAAAGCACGTATATTTCTTTCTCAGGTGACTAGTGCTCCATATATCACACTTATCTATCTCTAGCAAACAAGTGTGGTCGGATCTAATATTTTCTCTGCCCTTCTCGTGACAGTTACGGGGAGATCAGCGGGGACACCATAGTGGGAGACGTGTTTTATTTGGCGGTGGGCATGCTGCTACTCTTTGTCTACGTCCAAGTGATGCTGGGGAAGTTCAACCTGGTGGAGACTCGGGTAAGGTGTCGAGAGAGAGAGAGAGAGAGAGAGAGAGAGAGAGAGAGAGAGAGAGAGAGAGAGAGAGAGAGAGAGAGAGAGAGAGTCATTTTTCGGTCACTTCTAATTCTAATGCTCAGTAATTTCAGGACAATCGTAATAGGTAAAGTGAAAGGAAAAATAAGAATTAAGTATTAATTATATCAATGTGAACAAATTAACAAGTGAATGAAAATAAAGGAAAACAGTTATTAAGATTTTCAAGACTTATCTACAGTAAATTGATTTTCACATCTTAGTATCTTTAGAACGATCGCATGAACTACGATAGGAAAGATATCCATCCAAGGCACCATGCAATACAATAGCAAAAAAAAAACAAACCAAGCCAAAAAGGAACATTATTAATTTAGATACCATTGATTGAAAAAAAAAAGTTAAAAATCGTAAACCTAAAACAACAATCATGAATACACTCAAATTTAAACTGACAACAATGCATCTACGACTTGACTTCTTTTAAGAGGGCTGTCAAGACGTTTGCTCCTAATTTTGGATAATCCTTCTTATCTTTTAGAGAACCAGCAACAAGTGGGCCTTTTTTTTTTAACTGTGTTATATATATGTATATATATATATATATATATATATATATATATATATATATATATATATATATATATATATATATATATATATATATATATATATATATATATATATATATATATATATATATATATATATATATATATATATTGGCTGACCTCTCCTACATGGGAAAAAAAAATTATAATATATATATATATATATATATATATATATATATATATATATATATATATATATATATATATATATAATATCTTTCTTCGTCAGCCCGTGTTGTCTCTGCTGGGCCTGGTGTCCGTAGGCATGGCTGTGGGCGTGTCCTTCGGCCTCTGCTCAGCCTTCAATGTTCCTTACGGTCCCGTGCATTCCGTTCTGCCCCTGCTGATGCTCGGCCTGGGCGTGGACGATATGTTTGTCATCGTGCAGTGCTGGAATAACCTCAACGTCGCTGTGAGTGCTTCGGTTCATTGGTTCACTAATTTAGAGATTCATGCGAGGGGGCTCATTTGTTCCATTTCATTTTTTTATTCTATTGTTATTTTCTTATTCTAGCGTCAGTATTGGGGTATATATTTTTCAAGCTTATTTATTTGATTTTTTTTTGTATTTCATCATAATTGGTTATTTACTTTTCCAAATTTAGATATTTCATGTTTTCTTTATAGCTATAAGTACTGAGAATAACTAAACACTAACATACCAGTATGGTTTACTGTCATTATATAACCGTGCAGGTGTATTTTTTCTTATTTTGTTTAATTTTATTGATTTATTCAATCATTTAATTTTTATCTTAACATTTGATGAGACAGTTACTCCTGGTACTATGGAATGTGCATATACATATCATTACGTACACCTTCATTCATACGGCGTGTCTCCACCTCTCAGAACACTGCAATCATGTGTCTCTGCAAGGGAGAGGAAAGGAAGTACTACTACACGCAATCAATTTTTTCTCTATTTTGTCATCACTCTGGCATGAATATTAAGACCTTTTTATTTAGTGATTTTAATTCATATTTGTTTTTTTAAATTACTTATTTTTACTTTTCTTTATATTTAAACTTTTATCTTTGTTTATTTACATATGTTTGATTCTTTATGTATTTTTATAGATTTTTTTTCTTCATTATGTTTAGATAATAATAATAATAATAATAAAAAAAAAAGTAACATATAGACACGTTTAGTATACCGTATCTTCACGTGAACACGCTTCATTCACACTGAATTACTATTCATATCACAAAACTATTGTCCTTTGTCAGTGCAAGGAGGAGGGAGGGATAACTCACAGGCACTCAGGATGGCTATGTAGCATTACAGTGTATTGCATATATACACGAATAGGGAAGACATTCACATTAAATTCCTGGCCCTTTAAATGCGTAGTAACCCTAGAAGGGGTGCGTTATGCGCCTGGCAACTACCGCGCTGGGTGCAGTGATACCACACCACTCCATGCACGAAATATGAAAAAATCGAATTATTTTACTCGAAATAACAGATTCTGCCCTTAAATCACGAAAGACTGAAATCACACTCACTTTCATGCTTTTACTTACATATATTTTGGTGAAATATATACAAAATGCACAATACATGATATGATATATACACACAAATCACAAACCACTGACTAAATTGGTCTGTCAGGGAAATCAGTCTTTCAACCACACCCGGGTGTTCCTCACGCAGTACATCAGGGTCTCTCAAGACCCTGCAGTACATATAGGATGGTCTTCGGGAGCGGGAGGCTGCTATTCTGGCAATATGTTGCCAAGGTCAGCCTCTCCCGTTTTTTCAAACTTGTATATTGGTATTCTTTATATGTATCATCTTGGTGAACTCGCAGTTGTAATTGAAGGTAAATCATAATTTTCAATACACTGAGTACTATCAACACACACACACACACACACACACACACAGGGGTTTTTACCAGTCTGATGTGTGTGTGTGTGTACTACTGATAGTACTCAGTGTATTGGAAATTATGATTTACCTTCAATTACAACTATGCGAGTTCACCAAGATGAAATATTTTAATAAAAAAAACTGGAGTTTGTGAAGCTGGCAGAGTTCACCAAGATGAATATTAATAAAAAACGGGAGTTTGTGAAGCTGGCAGAAAATTATATCTAGAATTCAGAAGTACCATAGTAAAGTATCAAGGAACCGAAGCCAACCGAAGCACCGAGCTCCACTCGCAGCCAGTGTTCATTCCGGTTTTCACTTTTCACCGCCTTGGAATGGATCACTCCCACTGAACTGTTTCTTTTACCGGCTGTTGTAGCGAACACAAATAACATATCTGTTCCCTCGCTCCAAAGATTATATCTATTTCCTAGAAACATAGTGAATATTTTCAAATGTGTTTGGTCTTAATATAGGATACTAAAGTCAAATTCACTGGCACGTGGCCAGCGGCTACCGATGGACTGTATTCAAGCCAGCAGGCAGCAGCAAGTCTCCTCGCTCCACTCCTTCCAGTTAAGTATCCTCAGTAGGGTCTGGCGGATACTTTGTTTTTCCATTGATGTGTTAGTAAAAGCGGTGTAGCATAGTTACGCCACTTTCGGTTAAGCAGTGTCTTTAGAGGGAGGTTTACGGGAGAACGGGGAAGGCTTGTTCATGGTTAGGATTGCTTATGTTTGCCTTGTTTGGCCAGTATCACACAGGTTGTGATTGACGAAATCTCGTGTGTTGATAACAAACAAAATAATTATTACTAGCCACACGGTACAGCCTCGTGCCACCGCACGCGGGACCCTACTGCGTGACTGACTGATTACTCCCGGTGTCAGAGTGGACAAAATAATAATTATAGACTATATATACGTATGTGCACGTCCCAACGCGTGGTACTTGGTCTATAATGTTCTTGCACCACCATGTCTAACAGATTTATTTACTCAGGGCATGTAAGATAATCTACTTCGTTCTTTGGGGGAGAAAAAAATCATGCATATTGGGGAAATCATATCCCAGGACAGACATGATTCGGAGTCACTAAAGAGAATTAAGAAAGCTAAGATAATTTTTGTTACTTCCTATATTCAATGAACAATAACGGAACTCATTATATACATACGTACGTTTAATACATAGTGTTTGTTTAGATAGATGGGTAATCATAGATGACTATCCACAGACCACAGACCACGATGGGTGCTGGCGGTAAAATGTGAACAAGTGAACAAGTCACGTACTATGACATGGTACTGATGGTTTTTTTTTTTTCGTGGGGGATGTAATGTATTCTTATTTCTATTTATTCTTTTTATATATTAAACTTCTCTCTTCTTCATGTTTTCACTACTATGCTCATTCTTGTGATACTGTACAATAGAAAATGCATAAAGACCAAGTATGCCAGGTTTCATCATGAGCGAAAAAAATAAACTGACCAAGAAAACTAGAAGATAATGCTTAAGCAAAAGAAGATATTATTTAAGAACTATACCATCATACCTTATTGAATTCTAAAAAAGATATAAGACTTTCTATGGGAGTGCAGGATTTTTGGGTGGCAGAGATGAAAAAGCTTTTTACTAGTGAAACAAGGGGTAGAATGGTTGAGAAGACATTTTGATTTGATTACACATGCAATGGAAGTTCTTACTTATGAATGTAACTTTTAAATGTAAGTACGTACTAGATGAACATCCCTAGACATAGGTATTTCCCCAAAAGTTCTCTATACCTGATCCTTGGATAATAATATAAACTAATAACCTTTAGATAAATCTTTATCGTGCAGCCACATCAGATACCAGCACGTAATACATGTCATATAGAAGGGTCAGTGACCTTGCCGTAAACATAGAGAAATTGTGTGGCACCCATGTAGCTTGTTTGTAATTGTAACATCACTCGGTAGTGTGGTAGAAATTAAAGATTTTCTAGTCCTGTGGTGTAAATTCTTGAACGGTTTTATTAGGTTAGGTTAGGGTTATGCTGAATTAGGTTAATGTCTTAGTCAGGGGTCTAGGAGGTACAGCCATCCCACCCTTCCCCTGCTAGGATAGGCTATTTTAGAAGAATTTGGAATATTAATGGGAATGGATTTTGACAAACTATCTTTACTTTTCATCACAGAATAGTGTTTTTGGAGGTATTTGTTTCTTTATCATTAGAATAATTACCAGAATGCCTGAGCACCATTGTTATTCTGAATTGTTTTGTATTTTGTATTTTTGAGAAAGTATATGTGCAAATATGATTCTGGAACATTGACTGGAAGTGCATAAGAACATAAGAAAATGAGGGAAACTGCAAGACGCTGTCATGCCTATGCTTGGCAGTCCCTGTATGAGCAAAACTACTTAATTCCACCTACTATCTCCATCCATAAATTTGTCTAATCTTCTTTTAAAGCCCCATGTTCACTCATCCCTAACAACATGATTACTGAGTTTGTTCCACTCATCAACCACTGTTAGAGAACCGGTTCTTTCCTAAATTAATTTCTCAAGCTTGAACCCATTATTTCTGGTTATATCCTGGCTACTAATCCTAAGAATTCTGCTCACGTCTCCTTTGTTATAACCCCTATACAACTTAAATACTTTATCAGGTCACCTCTTAACCTATGTCTCTATGAAATGCAAATTTAGTAATTTACTTCTCGCTACATATGGAATATCCCTCATCACCTTATCTTTTTAGACATTCTCCTTTGCACTGGTTCTAATAGACCCATTTATACCCTGTAATGTGGGGACCAAAACTGTACTGCATATTCTAGATGCAGTCTGACTAGCACCAAATATGATTTTAATAATACTTTGGGAGTTGTGCTTTTAACACTCCCAACTTTTTGCTTTTAACACTCCAAACCTCTGCTTTTAACTCTCCATAGTTCTTCACTGCCAGTTAAATAAATATTAGAAAAATATCAAACAATCAAATGGCTTTCTATTTGTAAGTAAAGGTGAATTGTGTGCCAAGATGCAGTTTTCAGTTCTATGTGTCAATGGGAGTCCAATTTTTGTGAAAACAAGGTGTGGGGATACAAAGAATGTTTCTAAGTTGGACATGCAAAAAAGCAGTGGTACAGTGATTACAACATGAGTCAATTGAAGGGTTATGTTGGGTTAGTTATTTAGTATCCTTGAAGGGGTCAAGGTTATGTTTTCAGCTGTATCACTGATTGGCATGTATTGTGGTTGTCAGGAGCGACGGAAGGAGATGAAAGAAAGAGTCGGCCTGGCACTGCGTCATGCTGGTGTCGCCATCACCATTACCTCTCTCACTGACTTTGTGGCTTTTGCTATCGGTGCCAGCACTGTAAGTTATGATGATACAGCCTTTCTAAACCATTTGTTACCTGTGCCTCTTATGTATCTGGTTGCACTCTGTTGAAGTTCCACTTATCAATTTTTTTTTCACTTATTTTGCATAATTATCTATCAAGTGAAGACATCACATATATATACCTCAATAATAGCAAACTCTTCCAAATCAAAATGTCTTCAGATTAAGTATGTCCTCAATATTGCCTGGAAGTTTTTCTTGTTAACAATATGAATGCAGAAAAGCTATCTGTTTGTGTTGCTGTCACTGTGTAGCCAGGCTGGTTAATTCATTTGTTCACCTCATCATAATATTTGATTGGACAGGTGCTACCAGCCCTCCAGTCATTCTGCATCTACTGTGCTGTTGGCATCATAGCACTGTACGTGTTCCAAGCCACCTTCTTTGTGGCATGGTTCACCCTTGATCAAACTAGGATGGAAAGTGAGTAACAACATAATCTACTAAGACAGGTAATATGTAGAGTGTAGATGTGATGGTGTGGGGAGTATTATGTTTCAATAGTGATGTTCTGTAGGTGTACAATCATCCTATGTAATTTCACCACCTAAGATGAGGCTTATTGAAAAGCATTCATAAAACATGTTTTTTATGGCCTATAGCACCTGTAGGCATACTTGAGGATTATATGTAGGAAGTGTTGTTAAGCTACCACCCATTAGTGGTGCAGGAAATTTTATTTTTAGTGGTACCCTTATTAGGGCCCTTATCACCACCCAAGCACATCTTTGGTGTAACCACCTAGAACCTGGGTACCATGGTGACATGTAGGCAACTTTAAACCACTCGACATAAGGCATAGCTTCAAAGTGGTATGTGGTGGGATTCGAACCTACGCTTGGACGTCTGCCAGATCCCACACTCACCACCTTATCCACTACAGTGACTACACCACTGCAAGACTTACTTTCTAACAAAACTGACTTTGAGTAGCATACTTATAGAAAGTTTGACAGTTCAATGTCAATCCAGTAATGAAAATATATGGTTTGCTGAAATCAGTTTAGAAACTAGAATTGTTGTTAACAGCACAGCTAATAGCTATAGCTACATACTTTAATGAATTTCTGTAAAGCATATTTCTACTTCTCACTCTTTGCATCACAGAGCATCGCAATGGACTACTCTGGTGCTACACACACAAGCACTGGACGCCAAATGCCTGCTCCCAAAAGGATCTATGTCAAATGTTCTTCTCAGAGATCTACTCTAAATATCTCCTAATGAAACCAGTCAAGGTGACTATCATTCTAACTTTACTTATGCTAAAAAAAAGAAAATAAAAAATAAAATTGACAGTTTCTGAAAGATGCTGCATTTTGAATCAAATTACATATTAAAAATAACCACTAAAGAAACCTGCCTGCTTTTATATTCTTGTATTATAGAAAGTTCAAGGTACAGAGATATTTGAGCAATCATTTATCCATAATTTTATATATTTTGTCTCCAAATGTCTTGATAGGAGCATCTTTATCTTCCTTGCTGAGCTCATTCACTTTGAAGTGATGCCTCCCAGTCCCTAGCCACAACCTCATTTCCTTCCTATAGGTGTTGGTGTTGGCTGTGACGGCAGCAGTGTTGGGAACCTGTATATGGGGAGTGACCAACCTCAGGCAGGAGTTCAATCCTGTGTGGTTCATCCCCGAGTCATCCTACCTGTACCAGTTCATCTCCAAGGTCCAATACTACTACCCAGAATCAGGTGACATTCCTGTTCCTTTTATTTCTTCTTGCTAGCCACAGAATAGTAATGGTTTATGTATCTAAATGAATCATTGTTATAGACTTGCCTTAAATTTTGCATTACTGCACTCAAAAGAAATTAGACAAATGGAGCATAATATCCATGTTATACCCCACAAAGTCATATATGTAATTGAGATTTTGCTGTTGAACTGAAGGTGCCTGCAGCAGTTAGGCCCAACAGAGATTGTAATATATTTAAAGTTGGGATGATATAAACTAACAAGCAAAATGAGCCTGAATATCATTGACTGAAATTTTGGGAAGCAGCATATCTTAAATGAAAAAAATAAACAAATAATGAAGTGAAAACTTGCTTAAGGCTTAACATTGCCAGCTCTCAGCTCTTACAAGCCTCTTGATGCTTCAGGTGAGAAGGGCCTGGTGTACCTTGGTAACCTTGATTATGCTGCAGAACTCCCCAGCATCAGTCTTCTTGAAGACAAGATGAGGAAAAGCCAGTACATCTCTTCTGTGGATTCGTGGTATGACGGTCTGGTCAGCTACACCCTAGACACTACTGGAGAAAGTCAGTTCCTTTACCTTTATCTAGTCTGTTTATGTAAAGCAGGGGCCAATATTAAACCTGTTGAGTGTGAAAATAGGTTCGGTTTGTTGGAGGGGGAGGGGGAAAGTGAAAGTGAGAGTGGAGTGAATGAAGTGGTTGTGGTAAGTGAAAGGAGAAAGAAGGGGGTAGAGGAGAGGAGGAGGATGGTTGTGCGTAGCACACCTCAGGTGTGTGTGGTGGGTGACTCTCAGGTTAGGTATTTAGATAGCACTTTCTGTGGGAAAGACAGGGATAGGAGGACGAACGTGTGTATGCCTGGTGCAGGTGTGAAGGCAGTGAGTGAGGAGGTGCAGAAGAGGGTTGGGGGGATGGAGAGGGAGGGTGTAGTAGTTTTGCACGTAGGTGGGAACGATGTCAGAGCAGGTGGGTCGGAGGAGTTAGTGGCAAGATTTCGGGAAATGTTAGGCAAGATAAGGGAGAGTGGTAGGAGGTGTGTAGTGTCAGGAATCTTGCCTCGTGTGTATGTTAGCAGGAATGGTTGTCTAGAGCCATTGGTGTGAATGATCGGGTAAAAGGGATGTGTAAGGATGTGGGTGTCAGCTTTGTGGATGTATGGGATAGGTTCTATGGGCGAAGGGATTTGTATGCTAGGGATGGTGTGCATCTGAGTAGGAAGGGTGTGGATGTGCTGAGTGGATGTCTGGAGGGGAGTTGGGATGGAGTGTAGGGGGTGAGGTAGCAAATGCATTCCAGAAGAAAGATGCTAGACATAAATTAGATAGGATAAACAGAGATAGTGAAAAGATTAGGAAAGATTTCCAGGTGCAAATAGGAGAGAATAAGATTAGGATTCCAAATAAGGAGACAGCATCTAGGAAGGTAGCAGGACTTAAATGTTTTTATGTAAATGCCAGGAGTCTTAGGAACAAGAAGGACGAGTTATCTAGTTATATAGTTGAGGAGGACTTAGATGTTGTATGTGTCACAGAGGCATGGGTAAATGAGGAAAAGTTTAGGAAAATAGGAAAGAATATGAAGTAGATGGATACATTATGTATTTACACCAGAGAATTGGTAGGATAGGTGGAGGAGTAGTTATTTATGTAAAAAAATCCTTCATTTCCAGTCAGGTTAATGGTATTAAGGTAGATAACAGAGTAGAGTCCTTATGGCTGGATGTTAGAGTAAACAAAAGTAAGGTTATTAGAGTAGGAGCTTTTTATAGACCACCTAACCAGTCAGCAGATGTAGACAACCTTATGGTAGATGAGATAAATAGGGGTGTACTAGTCAGACAATTATCTTAGGGATTTTAATCTTAAGTCAGTAAACTGGGAGAGGATGGTAGGAGATGCTAGTGAAAATAAGTTTATGGAAAGTTTTCAGGATAACTATTTAGTGCAGATGGTAGATAAACCTACTAGGGGGAGGAAGGTTTTAGACATAGTACTAACAAATATTGAGCATTGTTTAAAGGAAGTTGAGGTAGGAGAGACTTTAGCAAACAGTGACCATCATATAATTAGATTTATCATTAATTCCAGTAGGGATAATATAGTGAATAAGACTAGAGTCCCAAACTATCAGAAAGGCAATTATGGTAGGTTACGTCAGTTATTAGGAGAGGTAAACTGGGAAGATAGTTTTGGAAATAAAACTGCACAGGAGATGTGGGATATTTTTAAGGTTGTAGTAAAGGGTATAGTGATGCAGTGTATCCCTTACAAAGATATAAGGCAGAGAAACAGGAAGCCATTATGGTGGACTCATGAGATAGGTAGCCAGATCAGAGAGAAGAAGAGGGCATACAGAGAGTTGCAGAAAAGTGGGAAGATGTAGATTTGATTAGGTACAGACAGGTCAGAGATGATTTGAGTAAGGTTATAAAAAAAGTAAAAGGCAGGCAGAGATAAAACTAGCTAGAGCTGGGAGTAAAGATCCCAAAAATTATATAGTTATTACAAGGTCAGTGATAAAAGAAATAAGGATAGGATTGGACCACTCAGAAAAGATGGTGTAGTAGTGGATCAAAATGAAGACATAGTAGAATTATTGAATGAACAATTTTCTTCAGTATTTACTAGGAAAGAATAGGAAATCCTGTTACAAACAGTGCGACGAGTAGTTTAAGAGCTTTAGAAAATATTGATATAAAACCGGGAATTATTAGGAAATTTATTCTTGAACTAGACGATAGGAAAGCTAGTGGTCCTGATGAGCTACATGCCAGAGTACTTAGGGAGGGTGTAGACAGTATTTCTGAAGCACTTAAGTTAATCTTTGAAAGATCACTTAGGTTTGCTGAGATACCTCAGGACTGGAAGTTAGCTAATGTTACTCCAATATTTAAAAAGGTAGGAAGGATGATGCGAATAATTATAGACCGATCAGTTTAACTAGTATAGTATGTAAGATACTAGAGAAAATCATTAAGGGTAGTATTTGGGAGCATTTAAATGAGAATAGATTAATTAGAGATACCCAACATGGCTTTAGATCAGGGAGGTCCTGTCTTACAAATTTGCTCGATATCTTAGAATATATTACCAAGGAGTTAGATGATGGAAATAGCATAGATGTTATATATCTAGATTTTAGCAAGGCGTTTGATAAGGTACCGCATAGGAGGCTAGTGTACAAATTGAGACTACATGGGATAGGGGGTAGGTTAGTTGATTGGATTAGTGAATGGCTTTCTGATAGGAAACAGAGAGTAGTATTAAATGGGGCAATGTCTGAGTGGAAGGAAGTGGTTAGTGGGGTACCCCAAGGATCAGTGCTAGGACCTCTTCTTTTCTTGGTGTACATTAACGATTTAGATATAGGAATTAGTAGCAAAGTATCAAAGTTTGCAGATGATACTAAGATAGCATGTGCAGTACAGGGTGAAAAGGACAATTACAGAATACAACGAGACCTGGACAGGCTGATAGCATGGGCAGACAGGTGGCAGATGGAGTTTAATTCTAAAAGTGTCAGGTTATGCATTTAGGTAAAGACAACACAAACTTTAACTATGAGATGGAGGGATGTTGGCTAGAGGCAGTAGAGGAAGGAAAGGATTTAGGAGTAGTGATAGACAGGACTATGAAATTTTCAAAGCAATGTTTAGAAGCAAGAAATAGGGCAAATAGGATCCTGGGTTTTATAAATAGAAATGTTAGTTATAAAAGTAAGGAAGTGGTGCGTAGCTTATATAATTCCTATGTTAGGCCCCATTTAGAGTATTGCATACAGGCCTGGTCACCCCACTATAGGCAGGATATCAACATGTTAGAAGCAGTTCAGAGAAGAGCAACTAGGATGATACCAGCATTAAAGCGCCTGGAGTATAGAGATAGATTAAAGGAATTAAACATGTTTTCATTTGAGAGGAGATGTATAAGAGGGATATGATAGAGTTATTTAAAATGTTCTCAGATACAAACTACATAGATGTGAGATCTTTCTTTACCTTAGAGGAGGAAGTAGGACTAGAAATCATGGCAGGAAGATTAGAAAGCAAGGCTGCAGGTTAGATATAAGAAAATATTTCTTTAGTCATAGGGTGGTAGACTTCTGGAATGCATTGCCAGAGACGGTTGTAAATAGCACTAGTTTGACAATGTTTAAAAACAGATTAGATAAGCACTTAAATTTATTAGATTTATAATTATGTATAGCACTGCATGATAGTTTTATAAGAAATTTACTATAGTTAAACAAGACATGATCCCCATGTATGGGGATCACAGATTGTAGAGGAATTCGCTGCAGGACTTAGCCCTGTTAATGGGCCAAATATTTAGAATTAGTATATAATGTATTGTGTACTTGTAAGTGTATCTTTAAGTACTGATGACGAGGTCGCTGTGCGATTGATACAGGATAACCTAGATGGGCCCTGGTGGCCCTTTGTTATCCTATTATTTATGTTATGTTATGTTATGTTATATGTTATTACACTTGCTTATCTTTTTTGATTCTCTAGCAAGTTAGTTCAAGCCATTTACTGTACTGTGATATATTATAGAGTTGTGCATTTTGACTAAATAGAATAAAAGCTAGATAGAAAGACATGAAGTGGAAATGAATAAAAAGTATACAGTTGCATATAGGAGATTAGAGAGGATAAAACCCAACACGCACGCACACACGCACACACACACACAGAGGACGATAGTTAAAGATATGAAGTCCAAGTGGAGAACAGTAGACAGCGGAGTGCCACAGGGGTCAGTATTGGCACCAATACTTTTTCTCGTATGTATAAATGACATGCCAGAGGGAGTGAACAGCTACATAAATCTGTTTGCGGACGATGCGAAACTGCTCAGAGGATTGTGAAATACTACAGGAAGACTTAAACAAGATCTGGAAATGGAGCAAAAAATGGGAGATGGAATTCAATGTGGACAAAAGCCATGTCATGGAAATGGGAAAAAGTGAAAGACGACCAGTGGGAATCTATAAGATGGGAGATGGAGTAGAACTAGAAAAAAGTAAAAAAGGAAAAGGACTTGGGAGTGACTATGGAAGAAAATAATCAACAGGATAGCCATATTGATAGAATTTTGGAGAGACGTATAATTTGCTAAGGAATATTGGAGTAGCATTTCACTATATGGACAAAGAAATGATGAAGAAATTGATAAGTACTAAAATAAGACCTAGATTGGAATATGCAGGAGTTGTGTGGACTCCCACAAAAAGAAACACATAAGAAAATTGGAGAGACTGGCTACAAAATGGTAAGAAAATTAGAGACTACAAAAAATGGCTACAAGAATGGTTCCAGAATTTAAAGGGATGGCATATGAGGAGAGACTAAAGGCAATGGATCTACCAACCTTAGAGCAGAGAAGAGTGAGAGGGGATCTGATACAAGTTTGTAAATTGATTAATGGAGTGGATGAAGTTGATAATGAGAAACTGATCCTTAGAGAAGAATATGACTTTAGAAGCACAAGATCGCATAGTAAGAAACTAAGGAAGGGACGATGTCTTTTGTCTAGGCTAACTTATATAGGATTGAACAAAAAATAGGTAGTGATATGATAGTTCATAACTGGATTTATTCCTTCTCAGAAACACTTGCAGTATATTCACAGTGAAATGTACATACTACCTCTCCTTGACAGATATTACAGGAATGGCTGTGAATGCCTCCTTCTTTGAAGAGATGCTGACAGGCTTCCTCTTCTCTGGAGAAGGTGGTCGCTTTCAGCAATACTTCAAGTTTGAGAATGACAGCATCTTCCCAGAAGCTATTGTGCTGGTTAGTGAGGCAGTACATTTTGTATACTTTGCTTTTATTTGCCTGTACATGCTTTGTGTCTGAGAAGCAAAACATTACTGTCAAGGGTGGGAACCATTGATATGGAAGTGCCTCACTGGTGTATGTTCAACAATCCTGTTAAGTTGAATGTAGATAATGCACAGAGTAGAACAGGAATTAATACTTTAGCTAAGGTGAAAGGAACATGATATTTTCTTAGTACTAAGTGTTTACCTTACCTATTGTATGAATATGATGAAATTTAAGGTTATGCTTTATGGAACTTAAATGTTAATATTTAGGAAGGGGAGTGTAGCTCATAAAGTGGAAATGAATGGCTCAAGGGGAGTTGTATACAAGAAGAGTGTGATATTGAGCATTACTGACATATTTGGGATCAGTGTTTATGCCTTTGCTACTGGTGTGGTGTAGTGGACAGTCATGAGCAATCCTCATCATCACAGGCCATTTTGAAAATGGCTTATGATAATACAAAATAGGAAAAAAAAGATGCAAGCATTCATAGGATTTTTTGAATGGAGCAAAGGGAAGCATAGAGTGAATTACAGAATAATTGAATATTGTACATTGAAAAATAAGATGAATAAGTTGTGTGAACTTTGTACATATTTTGTGTTTGGAAGGATAAATAAAACTAATGACATGGTGATCAGGTTGGAAAAATATTTCCACTATGGTCTTTGCATATCAAAACAGGTGACTTTAAAAGGTGGAGTGAAGGAACTGGAATGGAAATGCTTTCCCCTACTTGTTTGTATATGTAGTGAGATGATGTCTTGCCATAACTATCTGTTCTTCATGGAGAGATAATCCTGATATACATATTAAAAGATAATTCCTTTGGTATTGTTAGATGATCATAGTGAGTTATTTTTATAATGTTTTGTGTTATTAAAGATCACTATTTGCTCCATGTATTTAAAATTTGATGTTATTACAGTCATAGTTTTACACTGATTAAACAATAATGAAAGCACGAGGTCTTGATTGTTTTTTTATTTCAGGCCAGCAAGTTTGGTTATCAGCACATTATCTTGAACACTTCCAGTCAACGCATTACAGCCATGGACCAAATGAAGAGCTTTGTGGACTCTGCTAATTTTTCTGGTAGGTAATTTTCCATTGTCCTATTCCTCCAATCCCTCTTCAGGATCCCTCAAAGTGGAGGTCGCTCTGCCATTTCACCTCTGCCAGTTGGGGAAACCTGAGGAGGTACTATGCTGATTTTCTCTGGCATGATTACTCTTTCCTTTTCAAAGACTCATCCCTGTACGTAGGTACTATGCTGATTTTCTCTGGCATGATTACTCTTTCCTTTTCAAAGACTCATCCCTGTACGTGTGCTGAGCTCATTACAGAAATGAGTGTTTGGCATATGGAGACTTACATTAATAACTTTTACTCAACAATCAAAAACATCAACAACTTTACTTTTTCATGTTTCCCTCCTTTATTTCATCCTGATGGCACCACTGCCATCACATCTGTCTCTTAAAGCTGAACTCTTCTCTCAAACCTTTGTTAAAAACTCTACCTTGGATGATTCTGAGCTTGTCCCTCCCTCTGACTATTTCATGTCCTTAGTGGAAATTCTTTGTAATGATGTTTTCTATGCCCTAGTTGGTCTGAACCCATGGAAGGTAGGCTGACGGACCTGATGGGGTCCTTCCCATTATTCTCAAAAACTGTTCCTTCGTGCTTGAACCTTGCCTAGCCAAACTCTTTCAACTCTGTCTTCTACCTTTTTTCCTTACTGCAAGTTTGCCTACATTAATTGAGCACATTGAACCTGTTCCTAGAAAGGGTGACCATTTATTCCCCCCAAACTACTATTTTAATCACTTGCTTGTCTAAAGTCTTTGAATCAGTCCTCAATAGGAGAACACCCAATTAAATTTGCATTGTGGTTGCCAGATTTACCAGATATTGTAATATTTCACAAAAAGGTGACAAACTGCATATCATATATTTTTCAATATTCTATTATCCCATACCAATGTATTAAAAATAGCTTAAGTATTTTTAAATGCATATCTACGGCATAAATGCCTTAATAGTAAAATTGAGGTTATAACCATGTATTGTGTTTTTTTTTTTATACATCTCAATCCGTGGGACAAAAATTACTTTTTTTACTCAATGGATAAATCAGTTAATATGATATTTTCTTTCCTTCTAGGCTAGGAAGTAGATTACATGAAAACATGAAAATATGAAGCTCCATAAATGAGTTCATTATCATAAATTAGAAATCAAAGTCTGATAAAGAGAATGAGTATTACCAACCAACTTATTCTACATGTGTTCAGTGTCACAAAGACCTAGCTAATGGACAGTACTTAGCCATCCTGAAGAATTATTTTTAGTCTAAAGTCACACCATGTTCAGGCTTTGGCAAGACACAGCTTAGGGACATGGTGATGCAGCACTCTTGGGCTATTTCAGTTTCGGCTGCAGATTTTTTTTTCTCATAAGGAAAACTAAACAAAAATTGCTCTACACTTTCCTCACATCACCTCTGTAGAGATGAGGTGAAATGTGTGTTAAGGTTTTATGCTGTATTAAAGTCCCTAAAAGTAAAAGAGCTTAGTACACCAGGTGACTATATTTTGTTCTATATAATTAGTACACCAGGTGACTATATTTTGTTCTATATAATGATGTTAGTTGTATAAACTGAAGTAACTATAAAGAAATATCATGGGAAAATAACAACAGAAAAATAGAGGAAGTAGTAAAAGCATGGTAAATCAATAGATACATTGTAATACAGCATTTAGAGATGATTACTGTGAACCGTGAGATGATGCTGACCTACTCGTGAACTAAACTAGCCAGCAAACATTGAAAACTCAATGGCTTTGGTCCTCTCTTCAATGGAAGATTTCTTAAACGTCACTTCACAATCTTCAGTCTGATTGCCAGTTTGGCTTCTGTCAAGGCTGCTCTACTGGTGATCTTTTGGATTTCCTTACTGAGTCTTGGTCATCCTCTTTTAGAGATTTTGGTGAAATGTTTGCTTTTGTCTTAAACATATCAAAAGCTTTTGATAGAGTCTGGCACACAAAGCTTTGATTTTGAAATATCCTCCTATGGTTCCTATCCTTCTCTCTACATATTTATCTCAAGTTTCCTTCCTGATTGTTCTATTGCTTTTGTGTTAGAAAGCCACTGTTCCTCTCTGAAATCTATTAACAGTGGTGTTCCTCAGCATTCTGTCCTGTCACCCACTCTTCCTATTATTCATTAATGATTTTCTGAACCAAACTTCTTGCCCTATCCATTCCTACACTAATGATACCATCTTACACTTTTCCACATCTTTTCAAGAGATGACCAACCCTTCAGGTAGTTAAAAATTACTGCAGGGATGCTGCAGAATGCCTGACTTCTGATCTAAAATTTCTAATTGGGTTAGAGAAAACTTGGTAGTGTTCAGTGCTTCAAAAATTCAATTCCTCCATCTATCAACTTGACCCAGTCTTCCAGACAATTATCCCCTCTTCTTCAATCATATTCAGTTGTCCCTCTCTTCTACACTGAATATCCTTGGTCTTTCCTTTACTTATAATCTAAACATCTCTTGTGTTAAAACAGCTTCTATGAAGTTAGGCATTCTGAGGCATCTCTCAGTTTTTCTCAGCCCCCTTCCCAACTACTAACTTTGTAAAGGGCCTTATCCACCCCATGTATGGAGTACTCTTCACATGTATGGGGGATCCCACTGACAGTTTTATTGGATAAGGTGGGATCGAAAGCTTTTCGTCTTATCAACTTCTCTCCTCTGACTGACTGTCTTCAGCCTCTTTCTCACCACTAGAATGTAGCATCTCTTGCTGTATTCTGCAATTTTCATGCTAACTGCTCTTCTGATCTTGCTAACTGCATACCTCCTCTCCTCCTGTGGCCTTGCTGCATAAGGCTTTCTTCTTCCTCGCACCCCTACTCTGTCCAACTCATATGCAATGGTTAACCAGTACATACCCTCAATCATTCATACCTTTTTTCTGATAAACTGTGGAACTCCCTGCCTGCTTCTGTATTTTCAACTTCCTATGGTTTGACTTCATTTAAGAGGAAAGTTTTTTTTATTTATTTTATATTTTTTAACTTGGTCCTGCAAGGGGACTGCCAAGTTTTTTTTTTTTTTTTATATTGCCTCTGGCCAACTTTTACATAAAAAAAGGTTTGTCCTTTTTTTCCTACTCTTTTCCTTGCTCAGTTGGATAATGACTTTTTCTAGTCTCATAGATTTAATATTTATTTCCATTGTTATCAAGCTAATAGAAAGATAAGTAAATGTTTGTCTGTACCCAACAGGCTTTGCTGCCTCAATTGCTGCAGAATATAGCAACTGGGAAACAGACAAGATCATTGCAGAAGAGCTTATTCGCAACCTGGCGTTGGCTATGGCAGCTGTATTTGTGATGACGCTGCTGCTCCTGGCAAGCTTCATCAGCTCCATCTATGTTCTACTGTGTGTGGTGCTCACATTGGTAAATACTGAAACATTTTAAACCATATTTTGCTTTTCCTCTGCTAGTACAGTAGTAGATAATATAAGGAGACAACAATAAAGCACTTTTAATATTGTTTTGCAATATTTACTGTTTATTCTATGCTTAGGATGAATGGTTAATGTATTGGTGAAGACTGAAAATATTTGTAGTTTATTATAAAGGGAATACTTGAAGATTGGGACTTATGACATTGTATAGTAGAGTTTTAGGCCCATGTGCAAATGGTGTGATTGCTAACCATTTCAAGGATCATGTATTCTTTTTTCTTTGAAATAGAAGCCTTGGATAATGTGATAATCTGTAGTTAGTTATTTTATATTGACATTGAAAGATCATTTATTGGTGAAGATGAAATAGCATTTCTAGAACTAAATGTGCAAATGTATAACTATTTAAATATTTAAGTAGGCAAGTTGGTTAAAATGAGCATAGAAAAGTGCAGCTACTTTGGCAACTTTAGTTCTGAGTATCACAATGTATGCTTGAGGCTACACATGCATGTCTCTCTGCAGGTTGATGTCATGGCTTTGATGACCTGGTGGGGCCTCACTATTGATACAGTGTCCTGCATCAACTTGGTCCTCTGCATTGGTTTGTGTGTTGACTATTCTGTCCACATCGCTCTTCACTTCCTGCAGGTGTGGAGTGGCGCCAAACTTTATTACTCTCAGGTTTATGGTGTTAGATACAAGAACACTTGGACTTATGATTTACCATATATTTTTAGTGTTTTTCTATATAGAATAGCCTGACATCCATAAAAGATTCACACATTGGGCATTCAATCACATATCACATGCATAAAAGTTGCTTCACATCTGCAGCCTTTCATAATCCTTGCAAGTAATTTAGATAAAAGTGATTTTTTTTATGAACTCACTTTTGTGTAGAAGTTAATTTTTTCATGTGACTTTTCTCCCATCTGTCACAACACCTGATCTGTCCTCTGTGGCCACACCAGACATACTGACCTCTTCAGCTGTAGGCACTCTTCACTATCGTTCACATGACCACTCATTTCAAATTGCATGGCAAAGCCTTTCGTACATACTCCACCATACTTAACCAATAGCTATTCTCCTTCAATACTTTTGACTTTTCTTTTATCTTTCAACTTCTAAGAAAATAATAGCTTAGACACCTTAGTAAACTGATGGTACATCTGTGTTTCTTGTGTATTTGTTTTGCATAACTAATGAAACAATTATATATGGGTGTCAGTGTTATTTAGTTGTTTTAAATAGTAATGAATTGGTAGAATTTAAGTTTGTGTAATATACTGCATTTTACATTGTGCAAGAAGTCATTATGTATCCATCTCAACTATGTGGTTTTTGACAGATTAAGGGAAGCCGTGATGAGAGAGTGAGGGTGACGGTGAAGGAAATGGGCCCTCCAGTGCTGAATGGTGCCTTCTCCACCTTCCTCACTTTCATCCTCCTGGCAGGTTCTGAGTCTCATGTCTTTGAGTCATTCTTCAAGGTCAGTATTTCCACTAGTTTATCTCCTAAGGCTTATCCTTTTGAGCAGCATCCAAGAGGCGTTAGTCACTGAGCATGTTTCTATTGGCTATGAAAGCGTTAGCAGATGAGATAAATATCCTACATCTTTACTGGGCAAAGTGCTTTTGTAATAGTGGGGGGGACTGCTGAACAAAATGACAATGCATACAGAACACAAGATTTTTTTGCTTTACTCTAGAGATTCTTTGTCCAGTTGTCAATTCCAATAAATTTAGTCTGAACAGTGTCTAGTGTGATGAGCCACAATGAAGAAAATGTAAAGTCCACATATAGAAAAGTAATGCGAGCACTTTTATTTTTTGAGGTTTGAGAGGCAGTATAGGTACAAATTTATTCTTCAATTCCTGTGATGTAAGTAACATTTTTACACTTAAAACTTTTTATAAATTTTAAAAATATAAATTTCCAATATCTAAGTTTCTGATTGATGATTGCTTTCATGTTTATCACAAAAGTATCACAATATTCTTACTTGAATGAAAGTTTTGCTCAGTTTATGATGAGGAAACAGCAAAGACTTGGTTTTCAAGGGCTTTAAATATTTTCCCATTTAACCCCTTTAACACAATAACGTGTATTGTCATTGGGGGCACTCGTGTCACGTCTGATGATGCACATATTGTGTCGTGGCAGCTCTCTGCTAAGATGGTGTGTTTTCTTTCTTGGATACTGTATGAGATCTCTCAGAATGTAGGTTGTACATGATATGATAGCATACTTGGCTTTCATCATTGTTACAAAGGTGTATGGCTCTTATATTGAAATAAGTACTGATGTGCCATGCTGGAAATAATTGTTATTTTTTATATTTTTTTATGGTACCAATATATTAGTTTACCATTTTTTCTCCATAAAATTTTTGTGGGTTTGTTTGTTATTGTATGTACCTATTATGAAAAATCACTCCCCATCATCATTATCATTATTACTGTAGTGGAGAGAGAGAGAGAGAGAGAGAGAGAGAGAGAGAGAGAGAGAGAGAGAGAGAGAGAGAGCTGCCTCTTAGTCAGGTATCTCCCCATCCTCCACCCAGATTTTTTTTTTTTTTTTTTTTTTTTTTTTACATTACAAGGGCACTGGCCAAGGGAAAACAAAGTGTTGGAAAAAAAAATCCCGCTGGTTGCCAGGCCCTGTTAAGAGGAAAGTAGGAGAAAGAAAAAACAAAAAAATCTAAAAGGAGGGTCCAGTTAACGTAAGAGGTGTCTTGACACTCCTCTTTTGAAAGAGTTTAAGTCATAGGCAGGTGGAAATACAGACACAGGTAGAGAGTTCCAGAGTTTACCAGTGTAGGGAATGAAGGAGTGAAGATACTGGTTAACTCTTGCATTAGGAAGATGGACAGAATAGGGATGAGAAGAAGTAGAGAGTCTTGTGCAGCGAGGCCGCAGGAGGGGAAGGCATGCAGTTAGCAAGTTCAGAAGAGCAGACAGCATGAAAACAGCGGTAGAAGACAGATAAAGATGCAACATTGCGGCGGTGACTTAAAGAATCAAGACAGTCAGTTAGAGGAGAAGAGTTGATAAGACGAAAAGCTTTAGATTCCACCTTGTTTAGTAAAGCTGTGTGTGGATCCCCAGACATGAGAGCCATACTCCATACACGGGCGGATAAGGCCCTTGTACAGAGCAAGCAGCTGGGAGGAGAGAAAAATGGACGAAGACGCCACAGGACACCTAACTTCTTGGAAGCTGATTTAGCAAGAGTAGAGATGTGAAATTTCCAGTTTAGATTTTTAGTGAAGGATAGACCGAGTGTGTTTAATGTAGAGGAGAGGGAAGTTGAGTGTTATTGAAGAAGAGAGGATAGTTGTCTGGAAGGTTATGTCGAGTAGATAGTTGTAGAAATTGAGTTTTGAGGCATTGAACAAAACCAGGTTTTCTCTGCCCCAATCAGAAACAAGTGAAAGATCAGAAGTTAGGCGTCCTATAGCATCTCGCCTTGAGTCATTTAATTGTTGTTGGGTTGGGCGTCTGTTGAACGCTGTTGAATAATGCAGGTGGTATCATCAGCATAGGAGTGGATAGGGCATTGAGTCAGATTTAGGAGATCATTGATGAATAATAGAAAGAGAGTGGGTGATAGGACAGAACCCTGTGGAACACCACTGTTGATAGTTTTAGGGAAGAACAGTGACCGTCTACTACAGCAGCAATAGAACGATCGGAAAGGAAACTGGAGATGAAGGTACAGAGAGAAGGATAGAATCCGTAGGAGGGTAGTTTAGAAATTAAAGATTTGTGCCAGACTCTATCGAAGGCTTTCGATATGTCAAGGCCGACAGCAAAGGTTTCACCGAAGTCCCTAAAGAGGATGACCAAGATTCAGTTAGGAAAGTAAGAAGATCACCAGTAGATCTGCCTTTACGGAAACCATACTGGCAATCAGAGAGAAGGTTGTGAGCTGATAGATGCCTCATTATCTTCCTATTAAGGATAGACTCAAAGGCTTTAGAAAGGCAGGAAATCAAAGCTATAGGGCGGTAGTTAGAAGGATTGGAGTGGTCACCTTTTTAGGGACAGGTTGAATGTGAGCAAACTTCCAGCAAGAAGGATAAATAGAAGTAGAGACACAGATGAAAGAGTTTGACCAGGCAGTGAGCGAGTTCGGAAGCACAGTTTTGAGAACAACAGGAGGGACTCCATCCGGACCGTAAGCCTTCCGAGAATCAAGGCCAGAGAGGGCCAGGAAAACGTCTTTATAAAGAATTTTAATTTTAGGGATGAAGTAGTCAGAGGGTGGAGGAGTAGGAGGAATATGCCCAGAATCATCCAAAGTTGAGTTGGTAGCAAAGGTTTGAGCGAAGAGTTCAGCTTTAGAAAAGAAGAGACAGCTGTAGAGCCATCTGGATGAAGTAAAGGAGGGAAAGACGAAGAAGTAAAGTTGTTAGAGATATTATTGGCTAGATGCCAGAAATCTCGAGAGGAGTTAGAATTGGAAAGACTTTGACATTTTCTATTGATGAAAGAGTTTTAGTAAGTTGGAGAATAGATTTGGCATGATTACGGGCAGAAATATATAGGGCATGAGTTTCAGCAGTTGGATGGCTACGGAACCGTTTGTGAGCCGCCTCTCTATCATTGACAGCACGAGAACAAGCAGAGTTAAACCAAGGCTTTTTAGCTTTAGGGTTAGAGAAAGTATGAGGAATGTATAGCTCCATGCCAGAGATAATCACCTCTGTTATGCGCTCGGCACAAAGAGAAGGATCTCTGACATGAAAACAATAATCATCCCAAGGAAATCAGAATAGTACTGCCTTAGTTCCTCCCACTTAGCAGAGTTAAAATGCCAGAAGCACCTCCGCTTAGGCGGGTCCTGAGGCTGCACTGGAGTGATAGAACAGGTAACGGAAATTAGATTGTGGTCGGAGGAGCCCAACGGAGAGGAAAGTTTAACAGAGTAAGCAGAAGGGTTGGAGGTTAGGAAAAGATCAAGAATGTTGGGCGTGTCTCCAAGGCGGTCAGGAATACGGGTAGGGAACTGCACTAGCTGCTCTAGGTCATGAAGGATAGCAAAGTTGAAGGTTTGTTCACCAGGTTGGTCAGTGAAAGAAGATGAAAGCCAAAGCTGGTGGTGAACATTGAAATCCCTAAAATGGAGATCTCAGCAAAAGGAAAGTGAGATAAGATGTGCTCCACCTTGGAAGTCAAATAGTCAAAGAATTTTACATAGTCAGAGGAATTAGGTGAGAGGTATACAGCACAGATGAATTTAGTTAGAGAGTGACATTGAAGTCTTAGCCAGATGGTAGAAAATTCTGAAGATTCAAGATTGTGGGCACGAGAGCAAGTGGTGTCGTTACGCACGTATGCGCAACATCCAGCTTTGGATTGAAAATGAGGATAGAGCAAGTAGGAGGGAACAGAAAAGGGCTGCTGTCAGTAGTCACAGACAACTGTGTTTCGGTTAGGAAGAGAAGATGAGGTTTAGTAGAGGAGAGGTGGTGTTCCACAGATTGAAAATTAGAACGAAGGCCACGAATGTTGCAGAAATTGATAGTGAAAGTATTAGATGAAGTGTCAAGACACCCAAGGTCGACAGCAGAGGGCAGTCCGACCTGGGGACATTTATGGTCCCCTCCCCAGAGGGGGACTCCGAGGCAGGGCGTGGTGAAGCCATTATTAAATTTTGATTTGAAGAGAGTGTAAAAGTGTAAGGTGTTGTAGTGTAGTGTAGGAAGTAGTAGAAGTTGTCTTTAGAGGGCAGGCTGCAGCTGCTCAATTGTATAAATGAGACCACAAAGGGAACCGGGAAGAGAGGACACGGGGAATCACTCAGTCTGCAGCACTGCCTACATCCCCGTAAGTACCTCTCCTGGAGTATTCCACCGGGCGGCAGGTGACTACTGCCTACTCCATAGATATGGCTTTAGGATCCATTTTCTGTTGCCTGTAGTGAAGAGGTTAAATGATCTCATTTGGCATTAAATACTATGCACACTATTCCTTCCTTGTATTTCTCCTATCTTGTCTAGTAGTGCATTTGCCAACACAAATGTACCTTTACCAGATATTCTTTGGAGTGTTCATGTTTGGTGTGTTCCACGGGTTGGTGTTCCTGCCGGTGCTGCTGAGTCTGATTGGTCCTGCGCCTTACAACACAAGCTCAGTTGCTGCAATGGGTAGTGAAAACATTTCCAGTGAGAAGGAGCTGGTGATCAATGGCCATTCATACACCCAGGTAATTTGTCTTGGTGTTGGGACCATTTCTTACATTAATCACCAGTACGGAGACCAGTTATATTGCCTTCTCTTACGCTTAAAGATGCCTTCTTCTGTATTACTGGAATTGCTTGTAGTTTTAGTGATTGTTTGTATCTTTAACCTGGAAGATAATTCATTTACTGGACTTCAGAAATAAAGTTTACTGTGTACAAGTTTCTGGGCTAAACCACCCACTGGTATCTGACTTTGGTGTGGGAATTGGTTAAAGAAGTATTTGTTTTTAGGAGTTGTGTGCAATACTTATTCATGGATATATGCTCTACACTTCTTTGTGGAAACCACTATACTACAGTAAGTAGTGAAAGCTTGAGCGAAGCTCATTATTGGAAGATTTTCTAAAGGAATGCTTTTCTCTCTGCAGCACATGTGAGAGTGAGAGGAAGATGGTTGCAGAAAGATCAACAAAATCTCAACAGAGAACAATTTGTAGCAATAGATAGGTATTTAGCATAGAGTTTGTAGCAGTAGGTAGCCATTTTGCATTTATTTATATAGTAAATTTTTTTTCACTAACTTATTACATGTTGGTTGGGAACTAGGCACTATGTATATAATTGTCTATCTAAGGAGAATGGGATAAATTCTAAAAGTAGATAGCTTGAAGGATTATATTTATGCTAAGATTTAAGTATGTGAGAAAGACCGGTGTAGAATGACTGACAAATTGAGCATGGATGCTTGTGGTGTGAAATTGATAGAAGTGTAAGATTTTAGTACAATAAATGCAGTAAATACAATGGAACAGTAGGATAGTACTAGAGCACATGTTGAGATAAAACGAGGTGGTCATTATTAGATACAGAGTAATTACAATGAATGGAGACCTGTGGCCATCCTTTCTTGGAAGAAGCTCCTAGAAACTGGCTTCAGTCATAGGAAGATTAAAATAGAGGTTGGGACAACTTATTTGAACATTGCACTGTCCTCTGTTTTCCAGATTCATGACCTTAATGGCCAGGAATCCAAGTATTATATCCGTAGCAACACATTCTGGTAAGTGCAAGTCCCCTGGATTTATAAGAAAGTGGTGACCAGTCATTCCTGTACTGCCTGTTCGTCATCTCTCCTTGATGCCATTTTCTCATAGGTGTGCTTCAGACACCATAGCAAGCAATGAACTTAAACTATATATAATACAGGACACCTCAGCACTGCTCTTATTCTCTCTCTGTTTCTACCTAACAAGTCTTAGAGCATTGAACACATTTATTTAAGAGTGAATGAATTGATTATTTTTGTAAAATAATGTTCCTATAAATGTTTTCTTCTAGTCATTATTTTGCTACTAGTGACTGGTGAGTGGTGTTCTGAAGACTCCTATGTTACTAACTCCCACCTCCCAACATACCATCTATTGAACCCCCACCTACCTACAACTGCCTTCCATTTATTTTCCTTCCTGCATCCATCGTTGATAACAAAATCAATGATTATAATGTTACTGCAAGTCAAGAGCCTTTATATTATTTAATTAGTAATATTACTATATCATATTTATTTTCTGTTTGTAGTTCCATTGGTTTATCATTATAATAATTTGTGCAGCAGTGGATGGCTGGAGGGAAATAAATGGCAGCTGTTGGTGGGTATGAAATGGATGGGAATAGTCACACAGGAGCTCTCATAACTATACTTCAGTCCTCTGTAGTGAAATGATAATTTTGAGAAAAACGGCAAGAGCTGACAGTCAAAAGTTTTAGTTTTTTTTTTACCTTTAATCTCTCACTGTTAACTCGTTTCATGGTGTCTGCCATGCTCTCTCCATGATAGAAAGCAATAAAGAGAGAGAGAGTGAGAGTGAGTGTTTGAGTGTGTGTGTGTGTTTAGCCACCCCTTATTCACTTACAGATTACATGGGATTCTTGTTTTCTGGAGTGTATTACTACTGCAAAAAGTACATTCCTTGTTGATGTGGTAGATGAAAGATGCTGGAGTAAATAAGATGCTATCAAAAGATACAGGACATAACTGTTTCAAGTTTCATTGCTATCTCCTTCAAGGTAGAGAGAGGATTGACCACTACCGGCACTTCTGCCATGCTTGGTGTGTTGGCTGCAAGTCCTTCCTCGAAGTACCTATGTGATTTGTACTGTATTGCTGTGAAGTGTCAAATCAGATTCCCTTCACTTTAGACTTCATTTTTGGAAAGGAATAAGTCACAGGGAGCTAACATTGCAAATAATTGGGATGGGAAGCAATGAATGATGTTGCTGTGTAAGCAATCATGGTATGATTTCATGCCATTGCACTAGTGAACTTTTTGGCAGTGAATATTTTCCCTGGAACACTTGAAATTTTCGTCACCCAGTTGCTGCTACACCATGGTTCAGCTTGTTCACACTGTGATTGTTATAAGGTGTCCAAGAGATGGCCATTCAATTATCCATTTTGACACATGCCCACATATCTAAGCTTCCCATCCTCCTTCCTGGATTTGATTTCTTATGACTTTGCTTTCCTAAAATGAATTGAAGATGAAGGGATGCTGTTTTGACACGAAGAAATAAAAAAAAATCCTCACAGCATGCCAAGCCCAGAAGTGCTGTGAATCAATCATATACATTTGTTTCCATAGCTGCAGTCCTGTAACTTCATGATCACCTATTTTAATGCTGATCTAAAGTGGGAAATGAAAGTAAAGTAAATTTACAGTGATACCCCTTTATTAAAATAAAATATATACTATGGTCACCTATTTTAATGCTGATCTAAAATGGGAAATGTTGAAAGTAAGGTAAATCTAGTGATACCCCTTTATTAAAATATATACTTGTTCATAGAACAACAATTTGATGAGAATGTACATGTAAAACAAACAAGTATGTAAAACAATTATTTCTACGGTATTGTCATTGTCAACTTGAGTTTGCCTGACATGTAGCAGATTAATTACTGTCTGCCCTTGTCAGTACACTACCTTGGCCAACTTGTGCAGATTCTCCAAGCACCAGATATTGTTGTTGCTTATAATTCATTCTTGGCCTTCCTTTGGACCACTCATAGCTGAAAGGATTACTTCTGTGAAAGGGAATTCAGTATAACTACCATTTATCTGAAATTTGTGGTTATACCTTGTGTGTTTTGTATTGACAATATAGTACACTTAACCCTCTACTATCGCACATACTTAAAAACCTGCGTACATTTCTATATTGCACAAAATTACTGCTATTGTGCTCGTCATTCAAAAACTTCCGGGTTATGATGTCATGTGGTAGTTGAGTTTCTCTATATACTTTTAAGAAGAAATAATAGTTCTTTACATATTTCCTCAATCTAATTGTCCACAAAGGATCTTCTGTGATGGCATCTTTTTCAAGTATTTTTCTTTTTACATACCCTAACTGCATGCATTCATTATTCTATTGCTGGTATTGATATCATTACCAGTATTATCACTTTAAAAATGAATTATTACTCACTGGTGGGTTGTACAACAGTTTTCACATGTATCACATTTTAATCTTACTATTAATTCTATAATAATAATAAACTCTGATTGATGAATAATATGAAGCTTATGAAAATTTTTACTGTTATTAAAATTATGGTTTCATATATTTTCTTTCCACAAAACATCATTAACTTTTTTCCTTCAGAAGAACATAAAACTTACTTGTTACAACTGGACTTTCTTTGACAAGCTTCAATAATTTTAATAAAAAGCTGCCATTGATGATCCTTTTGAATTGCATACAGAAATAAACATAAGCAAAGAAACAAAATAGAATAAATAGAAAAAAATACTTTTTTCTAAAATACTTTTTTTCTATTGCATGTAAGAAACTTATTTTGCATTTTTCCTTCAGAATTTTTCTATAACAAATATCTTAAACTGAGATATCACAATTAGACTTCCCTTGATAAGCTTCAATAATTTTCTTTATCTTTTCAGTTTCATACAAAATTTCCTGATGAAATATTTTATCTTCTGTCTCTTCTGTTGAACGAAGTTGATAAAACCATGTAACATTTATTTTCTAAATATGGAAAAGAAAGACTATATATTTAAATATATAAACAAATTTAGGAAAGAAAAAATATAGTAATGTATAGAGATGCGCTGAATAGCAACAAATAAAGTGTGCTCACTGGTGAGTTGTATCAACAAATAAAGTGTGCTCACTGGTGAGTTGTATCGCAGAGAAGTAATAAAATTTTCACGGTATGCGATGTGACCCAATGGTGGGCAAACACTTTGAGGTTGCCATTTCCTTTGGGTATTATCCCAGACAACTCTCTGCTCTTCTCACTTCGCTGGCTTGACCAGCACTAACGTGACAACAATTAATTTGTATTGCAGTGCAGGCAACTTTGCCATGCTGGCAATCGCAGGGAACGTGTTAAATATCAACTGATTACCACTGACTCAATGCCATCTAGTGGTGAGGAGTACCCCCAAGTTCATAATCATAACAAAACACCAACAAAGCAGCAGCAAGTGAAAAATATTGGGCTACACAATCTCCTCCAAACTACAAGTCATAGATTATGCCAAGCAAAATGGCAATAAAGCAGCAGCAGCAAGGGCTTTTTGGCCACCACATACGGAAAATGTCTGGTGACACAGCAATAAGCATTTTATTAATTTTGCTATTATGTTTTATCATGATAGCTCCTATTGTGTTGTTATGATTCTTAAGAAAGTTTTTCCATTTCTTCACTTTTATACTATATGGTACAAAAATTTGGCAAAAAGTGACAATAAAATGACGGCTTGGAGGTCCTAGTGTCAATTTGAATTATTACCATAGGTTCTTCACTTTGGCTATTGTGATTTCAGTTATCGTGCAGTGATAGATGCACCAATTAGGCATTATAGAGTGGAGGGTTGAGTGTAGAAGAAACTGGAACTTTGTTAGACTATGTAGAAAATGTAGCCTACTACACAGATAGAAATAGAAGATCCTGAATTATAAGTAAATCACCTACTGTTTATTACAACCAATACTGTGTTTAATGCTTTACCTAGACATCAATCACCCTAACACCACAACTGTCTGTTCATCAGCTTGCTCACCACCACAGCAACTATCTACCAGCTCACTGAAACACCAATGCACAGCTTCACTTCACACCACGCTATAACTAATAGATGGTTTTCCTAAACCTTTTTTGTCTTTATAACAGTAACAATAAATTTTGAAAGCCCCCGGTATGATCACTGGAATCCTATTGTGTATGTTCTAGGTATAAAACTACTTTTGAAATTATTCAAATAAAAAACTACAAAATTGTGGATTAGAAAGTAATTCATATTTCTTCATTATTATGTCAATATCATGGTATCCCTACTCCTATTATGGAAGTAATGTGGGCAATTCTTCACAAAATGCTGCTAGTATGCACACTCACTATATAAAGGAATGAAAAATTATATAATGGCATAAGGTGGTAAACATGCAATATGAACCCAAACAGTTAAGATCAATCTCATTAATACCAACTCTCTTGTAAACCAGCAATAGCTAAATGATGATAGATGTATTATTAATAACCATGATAAATAGAAGGATTCTGGTGGGATTTAATGCCGAGGCAATACTTACTGAGCAATGCGGCACATCTGATAGATCCCAGTTCCTGCCACAAACACGTTGACACTAAAAAGATACCAGTTCTTGGGGATGATCACTAGGGAGTACCTGTAAGAAGTGAATGCTATCAGAATTCATCCAGTAAATGTGGATCAAATTATACAAGATCAACTCAAAACTGTTTCAATACTGAATTTGCACTTATCCAAGGGGAAACTTGTTGCATGGAACAGCTGAAAAATTCACCTCCAGACACCATGCCACCACACAGTGGACTTTGTTTCACTCCTTAAGCCTTAAGCCAGGGATTTTCAACCTTTTCTCATTAAGAACATCCCGAGTTGTACATAAGACATTGAACAGAATGTTAATTTAGTGACTGACATTAACTCAATATGCAATGGTATAGTATGGCAAAGGATATTAGATCAGCCATCTAAGTACCCATAGAAATATTCTTGTGAACCCCTGGGGATTTGCAAATCTCAGGTTGAGAACCCCTATCTTAAGCAGTTTTAGGCATTTTCTGAAGTTATCCTAAGAGGAGGAGCAGAGAGAGAGAGAGAGAGAAAGATAGGGAATGATTAAAGCAGCTGTTTTACACAATACATTTTCACCAAATAAAAATCAGACAAGATCTTCAGTCTAACCTTGACCAGATGGTGCCAGTGGCAGCCAGAGCAGTTGACTGGGAGGCTGACAATTTCTCAGCCGGCCGAGCCAGATCCCCCAGACCAGCAATCACCAGTCCCTGGGCCAAGACATGCATACAGCATCAGATGACTGCTGATTACAGTCACACACAACCCTACTAATCTGAATGTTTCTTGTGTTGGAGAGAGAGAGAGGATTCTTTACTTGTGTTAATAAAGTTCATAAAGCATGCTACATGTTCTTGAGCCAAACACTACCAGCACTAATGGGTTTCTTAGCCTTTATGATGCAGCACAGATGTACACAGTGTGTCTGGAATATATTTTTTTTATGTAAGAGGGGAGAACTGGCCAAGGGCACCATTAAGAAAAAAAAAAAATAAACAATAAATAAAAAGGGCTTATTTAATTACTAATCCCTTTGCAAGTGAGTAAACAAAAAAAGTAAATAGATAAAATATAAAATCAATAAAATAAATAAATACATAAATAAAATAAATAAAAGGAAAAAAATAAAAAGACGTATTGAAACCTTTCTCTTAAATTGAAGCCATGTAGTTTACAAGATCAGGAGAGCAGTTAGTATGAAAATAGTGGTAAAAGATAGCAAGAGATGCAACATTTTGGTGGCAAAAAAAAAAAAAAAAAAAAAAAAAAAAAAGTCAAAGACAGTCAGTAAGAGGAAACAAGTTGGTAAGATGAAAAGCTCTTGATTATGCCATACCTAATAAAAGTGTGTGAGGGAAAGCCCCCAATACATGTGAAGAGTACTCCATACATGGGCAGATAAGGACCTTGTACAAAGTTAGCAGTTAGGGAAAGGGGGTGAGAAAAAATGGTGATGTCTCAGAACGCCTAACTTCGTAGAAGCTGTTTCAACAAGAAAGATGTGAAGTTTTCAGTTTAGATTATCAATTAAGGACAGACTGAGAATATTCAGTGTAGATGGGGCCAATTGAGTGACATTGAAGAAGAGATAGTCTGGAAGGTTCTGTTAAGTTGATATATTGAGAAATTGATTTTTTGAGGCATTGAACACTACAAAGTTTTCTTTGCCCCAATCAGAAATCTTAGAAAGATCAGAAGTCAGGCATTCTATGGTGTCCCTGCGGGAACTGTTAACTTCCTGAAGGGTTGGTTGTCTCTGAAAAGACGTGGAGAGTGTAGGGTGGTATCATCAGTGTAGGAGTGGATAAGGCAAGAAGTTTGGTTTAAATCATTGATGAATAATAGGAAGAGAGTGGGTGACAGGACAGAATCCTGAGTAAAACCACTATCAATAAGTTTAGAACAGTGGCCATCCTCCACAGCAGCAATAGAACTGTTGGAGAGAAAGCTTTAAAGTTGCAGAGAGAAGGATAGAAATTGTAGGAGAGTAGTTTTGAGATCAAAGCTTTGTGCCAGACTATCAAAAGCTTCTGATGTGTCTAAGGCAACAGCAAGAGTTTCACCAAATCTCAAAAAGAGAATGACCAAGACTCAGTAAGGAAAGTCAGAAGACCACCAGTAGAGTGGCCTTGATGGAAGCCATACTGGCGATCAGATAGAAGATCGTAAAGTGATAGATGTTTAAGTATCTTCCTATTGAGGATATATCAAAGACTTTATACAAGCAAGAAATTAAAGCTATAGGGTGGTAGTTTGAGGGATTAGAATGGTCACCCTTTTTAGGAACAGCCTGAATGCAGGCAAACTTCCAGCAAGCAGGAAAGGTAGAAGTCAATAGACAAAGTTGGAACAGTTTGGCCAGGCAAGGTGCAAGCATGGAAGCACAGGTTTTGAGAAGAATAGGAGGGACCCCATCAGGTTGACAAGCCTACTGAGGCTTTAGGCCAGCTAGGGCAAGGAAAACATCATTGTGGAATGGACATAAAAATGGAAATAAAATGTGAAAATTCAATGATCCATACAAAAACACTTTCTCTGATGGAACAATAATCCTTATTTAACATAATTAATTATATACAAAATTAAAATTAACCTTACAATCTATAAGTCTGGAAAAAAAAAAAAAAAAAAAAAAATATATATATATATATATATATATATATATATATATATATATATATATATATATATATATATATATATATATATATATATATATATATATAAAGCACAGAAAGTAGGTGATCTTATTTTTGTTAGATGTGGACATGAAACAGTATGGCTGTGTCAACCATGTATGGTTCCTGAAACCTTTGTGTATTTGTAGATATATAATAAATAGTTACTAAAACTATACTTCATTGAAATATGACCAAACAATATGTAAACCACCATTCCACTCACTCGCAGGAAAAGCAATGGGTTGACACCATTCACTTCATCTTACAAGAAAATGGTCACAATAGTACATACCCACTTAAAGGATGGTGCCCAGAAGAAGACAGTCTTTGGGCCTATGGAGGAAAAGTTTCAGAGATGAATGTTAGTGTGATAAAACTCATGACAGTGCAATCTACAATAAGGAATGGCATCTGGCTTAACAGGTTTGTGTTGTAACCTCAAACATTATCATGACTGCTTACATGTAGAGAGAACCTAAAATTTGCAAGTTGCTAAGCCATATGGTTATTTCACCTGATGACAGCACTGAACAATAGAAGGGCTGATCATTCAGGAAATGAGAAAATTAGCATAATTGACAACTGTGGGCTAAAGGAAGACTTAATTAAGGAGCACAGCACAGGGCTGAAAGGGTACATAAAGTAGGAATGGACAAATTTAAAACAGTTTCTGAATTTAAAAATCGCTTTCTTGCACCACACTTTGACAAAGACCTACAATAATTACTTGTCATCTTGAAATATTAGATAAGACACTTTACCTTGATGGGGTTCTTGGTTCTCTCAACCTAAAGACTCTTCACATCCTCTAACCAGAAAATACAAGACAACAACAAAGAATCCAGTATAAAAAATGCAAAATGACGAAAAAGCAAATCAACAGTATTAAAACATAACAGGCCCAAATTATGCTTAAAAACTGTGACAGAGGTAGCAGAAACAGTATACTCAGGAAGAGAACTCCAAAAGATTTACACAGGAAGAAAATTCCTAAGATTTATTATCTACATTGGTGGAAAAAAAAAAAAAAAAAAAATAAATAAATAAATAAAAAAAGAAAAAGAAAAAGAAATAATAAATAAATCAATAAAAGTGAGCACAAACATCTGTATTAGTGGTAACGTTTGAGAATTCTTGAGGCATGGAAATGATTTCTACTGGCATCACTAAATTAAAGGAAATCAGACAAATGAAAGTAATGGCCTTTTGAAATTTTCCGTACCAAGATTATGTCAGATCTGAGCAGATCTTTGAATGAGAACAAATCCAATCTAGATAATCTTTCATCATGACAGTCAGAGAAAGGTCTAACTCGTTTGCACTGATCCCAACAAATGTAGACCACCAATAAAGCCAGTACTCCATATGACACTGCCAAAATCAAGTACAGTATGAGGCGAACATGGGTGACAAATGCTTGTAACATGAATGTAGCACATCTCCATACTCTACCTTTAAGTACACTAATTGCTCTATTGCATACTGTACCTGTAAGTACACTATTTGCTACACCATTAGCTTCACCAAACATTCCAACATAATCTAAATTCTTCATAATGAGCAATAGCATGATGGATATTCATCTTCTACAGAACAGCTACTTGCTAGTTTTTATGTCTAGTTTCCTTAATAGTAATTAGGGTTAGGATGGTGCCTGCTAACAGAAGACTTTGGTTTTGGCATATGGGAACTGTTATTAAGAGTGGATGCACCTCCTAAGCTGACACTGTGGCCAGGATTTGAACCCATGTGCTCGAAGACCCTTCAGTCCCTAAAGTGCGCATGGTCCCACTGTACCAAGGCATTCCACAGAATAACTACTGACTTCACTCATCTCTAACAAAACTTGGACTACATAGATAGGATTATGCTCAAACAGATTCCTAAGGTAGTTATGTCTACTTAAAATCTTACTATTTTGACTAAGGAATTATTTCTGGCCCATGAAGGTCTTGAAGAATTTTGTAGTTTAGATAAATTTAATAAATGAGGAAGATCAAATAGACAAACGTGTGATTGGACTCTTCAGTTTTACAATTTAAGAATTAAAAATCCCAGTTGATATGTGAAAGCATACCTAATAAATAAAGTAAAATTACAGTGACACAAATAATGCAACTTTGTAGAAGTATAAAAAACAAGAACAGAGAACAACACAGAGTGGTGCAGGCTTATTCGGACCAGTTAGTGGCTGATTCAGTGTTGCCGACATTGATGTCGTGTGTGTGTTTCCATGACTGAATGTACTTGTATGCATGTGTCTTTTTCAAATACAGCTGCCCGGAAGACATCAAGGAACACATTTAGTATTCAGCATAATGTTTACTTGCTAAGAACATGAGCAAAATGAAATAAACAAATAAAAGAGAATGCACAATGTGAAACAGTCAAGAAATATTTGAATCAGCCACAAATCCAGTTTGAAAGAGGCAAGTTCTGAATAAGCCTGTATTCAATACAGAGCAGCTAAATAAAGCCCCAATATGATGACAGCCAGGGAAAGAAACAGTGCTAGACCTAAACAAATTGGCAACCTCATCATGACACATGGTGAAAAGCCAATCACTGATTGAATCAGTTATCACACAAATTCAAAATACATCAAAATAAAGTAAGCAATCTAATTTCTGAAAACTGACCATTTGATAAGTATTTTCTTTGCAAAATGTTACTTTATATAATAAAAAGATGCAAAACCTCTGGATAGAAAATTACAAAATTTTAAATTCGTTTAGTTTATCTTATGGGGCAGTTGCAGGTGGGGCAAAACTCCTAGATGCATAAAAAAAAAAGTTAGATTTACCTTTGGAGTAGGTCCAGTAGGTCAGGCGGGGGATGACAAGGTGTCGAGGGTTGGAGCATTGGGTGAAACTCAAAATTTACCAAGTTATAAGGTGAGGGAAGGGTAACAATCATGCGAGCCGAGATGCAGTAAACCCTGAATTAATTACCGTGGTGCTGTTGCCAGGGTGGGGATCAAGTGCACAGGGGAGAGAAAAAAAAAAAAAAAAAAAAAAAAATCAGGCGTGGGCATAAAAACATTAAATGGACACGTCAACGAATAAAAAATAACATGAATGATCTAAACATTGGAGTGCAGTTAAAAAAAAAATAAATAAGACCTGCTTCTGCCCGCCCCTGCGCCATGACGTCTGCTTACCTGCCGGGTGATTCCAGAACGGCTGGAACTTGGCTGGCACCAACTTGTCTGCTCTCCTGATCATTGCCCGGTATATCGCGGCCATGGTGGTGTGTTCTGAGGGCTGGGAGACGTGGAGAGATGGTAGAAGAAGCACAGCACACAACTACCCGTCAGTCAAGGCCACACTACCACACAACTGAGCCCTCCCTGCTGCCAGCTGCCTACTGCTTGTTGTTGTGGGCCGAACCGAACACCGCCACGCTGCGCCGAGTACCACACAATTCTCATTTCACCTTATTATTTTTGCTTTATATGTTACTATTTGTGGCTCAGGGAAAGCAATTATTCTTTATTAGAGACAAATAACTCTTGTCGAACATCTTTTTTTTTTTTTTTTTTTAAGCGGTTGATGTTTATAATCGCTCCTTGTTAGTAGAGAGAGAGAGAGAGAGAGAGAGAGAGAGAGAGAGAGAGAGAGAGAGAGAGAGAATCGGGTTGATGAAGGTATGAAAATCATGGGGATGGGGAGGATGGACAAGGAGGGGGTGTGTGGAGAAGAGGAAGAGGCAGGCCTATAATACACATCAAAGGCAGCTTAGCTGTAGCCAATGACAGTTAGGGTACCTACCATGATAAAGAAAAAAAAAAAAAATAAAAATAAATAAATAAATAAAGAATAAATAAAGCCCACTATATTAGCCTTTCTATAATTATAACTTATGGATAGTCTGGTGTAGGTAATAAGAACACTATCCAATCGGCTACCTACTTTCACACGTCAAGAACATCCAGCAGACATTCTGATATATTCTTGCCAGGTTGTGATCCTTACCCTTCATCACCGTGATTCCATGTTCTTAGTTTGGTGACATCTCCATTATTTCCAACTGACTCTGAAGGAAGTTAGTAGTTCTATGCATATTTCCATGATTCCAATAACATATTAATAAGAACTGCATCACTCATAAGAGAGAGAGAGATAAGAGAGAGAGAGAGAGAGAGAGAGAGAGAGAGAGAGAGAGAGAGAGAGAGAGAGAGAGAGAGAGAGAGAGAGAGAGAGAGAGAGAGAGAGAGAGCTATGAAAACCATCTCTGTGATCTCTGAAAGCACACATGATGAGAAAACAAACCGTCTAATAGTATATATAGGTGAGATGCATTGTGTGGTAGCGTCCTTTATCTCTAAGGCGGGTTCACATTAACAGTTTCATTATGTTCGCCTGAAGAGATAATGAGTCGATCAGTAATTTCACACCATAAGCAGATATACAACAATGTAGAGGAACACACACACACACACACACACACACACACACACACACACTAGGTAAATACACCGCGTAGTGTAGTGGTTAGCACGCTCGACTCACAATCGAGAGGGCCGGGTTCGAATCCCGGTAAGCGGCGAGGCAAATGGGCAAGCCTCTTAATGTGTGGCCCCTGTTCACCTAGCAGTAAATAGGTACGGGATGTAACTCGAGATATTGTGGCTTCGCTTTCCCGGTGTGTGGAGTGTGTTGTGGTCTCAGTCCTACCCGAAGATCGGTCTATGAGCTCTGAGCTCGCTTCGTAATGGAGAAGACTGGCTGGTGACCAGCAGACGACCGAGGTGAATCACACACACAGCATTCCCTTATATTCAAGGAAAAACAGGACAACACACTCTCTCTCTCAAAATTACACACACACACTCACACACACACACACACACACACACACACACGGTAGCTCAGTGGTTAGAGCGCTGGCTTCACAAGCCAGAGGACCGGGATTCGATTCCCCGGCCGGGTGGAGATATTTGGGTGTGTCTCCTTTCACGTGTAGCCCCTGTTCACCTAGCAATGAGTAGGTACGGGATGTAAATCGAGTTGTGATCTTGTTGTCCCAGTGTGTGGTGTGTGCCTGGTCTCAGGCCTATCCGAAGATCGGAAATAATGAGCTCTGAGCTCGTTCCGTAGGGTAACGTCTGGCTGTCTCGTCAGAGACTGCAGCAGATCAAACAGTGAAACAGTGAAACACACAGCATTCCCTAATATTCAATGAAAAACAGGACAATTCTCTCTCTCTCTCTCTCTCTCTCTCTCTCTCTCACACACACACACACACATACACAAACGATATAACACGTACAGTAAATCATACTGACAAAAGAGCCAAGAAGGGAAGACAGCTGAAAGCTTCCCCGTCGTGACGTCACGGCCTTGCTCGCTATGTTAATGACGTCACGGCCCTGGTTTGGCTCGGCCTGGCGGGGTTATAATACGTTACGTAAATAATTTTGAAAATGATCCCTCGAAAAATCACCGCTGGACCCAAATGCGTTACTTATTCTGACTTGACACATACTTAAAAAAAAAAAAAAAAAAAAAAAAAAAAATTCCAAACCCCAGTAATATCAATGTCTTTTCAAAAGAACTGCCTTATCAAAGGTTTACTAAATATATGATGTTAAAATGGTAACTTTCTTACTCGGGATCGCGGGATGCAATGGTCGATTGTATTGCCTCAGATCGAGTAACTCATACTTGTCAGGTGTCTGTACTTTTGTTATCCTAACAAAGTAACACGAGTCATGCTGTCAAGAAGATGCACGTTGCTTCACCTTGTCCACACACTCGTTCAACACACATTTTACAAGTGAATAGTGTAAGAATATGCTTTATAATGTGCATGAGTACTATAAGCATTACCAGAAAAAGAGTAGAAAGTTATTTACCGAACATCAGTATAATTCGACGGTTTGCCTCCTCGTTACATTATTCACAGGTAGTGGGTGGAGGTGCCGAGAATAAACTAGATCAGGAAGAGCATCCAAGGAGATGGACGTTTCAAAGTCAATTAAATCTATCTTTAATGATTACATAACGCGTTGAGATGTCAATGTAATAGTTCAACTGCCAAAAAAATGTTTATAATCAATCATCCAATTGCCATGGTGACTGTTGTTGATAACCATACCTAAAACTTCACTGAGAGATCTCTCGTCATTAGTCTTTCAAACCTCTGTATATCTAGATTAATGACGAAAAAGAATGCGCATGTGTTAAAAGTATGTACTATTCCTAGATGACAGACATACAGAGAAGTTGATCATTGTATACCATGTTTGTCTATAGCACTGGGGTGACCTGACAGTTGTTCCTTTCGAAGCCACCGTATTGTGAAGCAAACCAGTTAACACCAATCTAGACACTTTTATACCATCCATGCAACATCCACTCTCCCTAAACTCTCGCTACCACATCCGCTCCCTCTCCTCTCCCTAAACAAACTTCACCACAACTCACTCTCCCCTCTCCTCTCCCTAGACTCTCTCCTCTCCCTTAACTCTCACCACCACAACTCTTCCCCTCTCCTCTCCCTAAACTCTCTCAGCCACAACTCATCCCCTCTCCTCTCCCTAAACTCTCTCAGCCACAACTCTTCTCCTCTCCTCTCCCTAACTCTCAGCCACAACTCTTCCCCTCTCCTCTCCCTTAACTCTCTCAGCCACAACTCTTCCCTCTCCTCTCCCTTAACTCTCCGCCACAACTCTTCCCCTCTCCTCTCACTGAACTGTCCCTCCTCTCCTCTCCCTTAACTCTCTCCACCACAGCTTCTACATGAAATACAAAATATTTGCCCCATTTGATCACATTAACTTTCCCTCCGTCACCTCCCCACCCTCCTCCCCTCCCTTGCCTTACCACAGCGCCATTCCTCCCCCACACACACCTGCCGCGGACTTCCCTGAACACCCCCGCACGACGGCACCTCACTATACGGTTCCCACGGGTCGAGGCAAACACAGAGTAAACAAACTATTGAGTATCTTCCGGGTGGCTGGAAGTGAATGGGGCGGCGGCGGCTCCAACACCACCTCCAGCTCCGCGATAGTACAGGAAGGAAGGGAAGCTTGAAATATGGACCACTTTACAATAAGGAATGAAATATGTATGCTCGTCTAAAAGGAGGAGGGAGGGTTGTTTATGTAATACTGGTAGGTGACACCGTTGTTAGCACCTGTACTCGTGAGAAATATATGATCAAACTTAGAAATGGATGTTGATAATTCGGTACTGCTGTTTCATGTGGTTACCTAATGGGAGGCTAATTGAGTAGTGAAGTCATATTTACGTGTTGTGTAATGTATGAAACTTTACCATGGTGTTGAAAAAATAATAAGAAAAAAGTACACCTGTAACTAAGTACTCTATTGTTTCAAAAGATTTATCAATATCTATAACACACACAAACCAAATAGGTGACTGTCAAAACTCCATCAATAACGAATCCTGTGGACAAACATACTCCTTGAAGAGGAAGAAGAAGAAAAAAAAAGATAGATATTCTAGTATATGAGTATTTCATACACTAAAGGAAGGTACGAGTAGAAAATACAGAAAGCTATAGAAGCCTATATCAAAGTAAGAAGGTGTACAGTACGTGGATGAATAAGATTGCGAAAATAAACAAAGATAAGTAAATGAATTAGTAAGAAAACTGAATGAATTAAAGGCGGCAAAGTCATGTGAATAATTCAGCGCTAATACTCTATAGGACTAGTTAATGAACAACATGAACATTGTCATCAAACTGAATAGATAAATGACAAAGCTTCATAAATATCTGATTAAGTAGGCGAAGGATTTATGCAAGAATAAAAATGCCGACAACAGATAACTTTCGTTTCATATAATATATGTAATGGTCATGATTATGAATATCAAACTAAATAAAAACTGTCAAAACAACCACCTACATAACAACAAGCACCTCCATAACTTGACTGAAGCGGATGGTGACCCCACACAGCCTTAGCTTACCAGGGAAGTGATCACGTGGACATGAATATTAAGTTTATTTGAGTGAATCAAGGACACTACAGGTTGACAGGGCATTACAAGCATTAGGGACATTAGAGACGCCCACCCACGGCAGGGACGGGCGAGCGGCGGTCCCCCAGCACACGGGGCGGGGAGACGGGAAGTTAGGCGTGCTGGGGAGGTTATGTCAGTGTAAGTGGAAAAAAGTTTTTACAAAAAATACCTTAACGCTACGATCCAGGTTTTGGCAATGCTGTAGATACAAAAATAAGAGCTTTGAAAGTCGGCTAATTCTCAGGCACGGTCAGACTCACCCTCGGCTTGCTGGAGTATTTGGGCAAGCGAGCACTTCCCTGATGCTGCCACGCCCCGCCGAGCACCGGCCGCTGAGATGACGTGCAGGCGCCGCTGCCTATGCTCGGCGCAGCGGGGTAGGAACGCCATCGCTCACCACACTCACAATTACTGGAGTTTTGAGTACATTTATATGTATGGAATAAGCTTGGATGAAAAACTCTCAGGTAAAAAAAACACTTCCAATAACTTTCTGTCGGAGAACGCACCGAGAAAGAGCCTTGAGAGGATGAGAGAAAATAAAATTTACACGAGTGGAGGCAACCAGGAGGCGGAGGATGGGTGTCGCTGGCACAATGGTTAGGCTTCAGAAGCTCCGACACCTGACACTCCGACTCGTTTCTCGGCGGGGAGTTGCTGCCTCAGA
The DNA here is from genome assembly GCF_017591435.1 of Portunus trituberculatus. Classification (NCBI taxonomy): domain Eukaryota; kingdom Metazoa; phylum Arthropoda; class Malacostraca; order Decapoda; family Portunidae; genus Portunus; species Portunus trituberculatus. Next base: position 27,254,934 of record NC_059292.1, on the reverse strand, counting down.
TGGAACTCAAAGGGTTTTATCTCACATACGAGACACATAGATCTGAATGCCAGCGTATTGATGGTAAGTCTTGTGAGGGATTGAAAGGCATCACGGCAGCAAACACCAGGATCTGCTGCACCTCACTGCCTCGCATTGGCCGACTAGTCACCTTATTGCTATGCGAAGACACTTAGGAGAATTGGAAGATCTGCATCATTCATCCAGGAAGACAAAGGCAGCCGTGGGCAGTCTGCACCAGGTAGAGGATCCTCACCGGCAGCCAGGAACACATTCACCATCCTGATTTACTCTTCAGTATCATAAATCACACACCAGCATCTAATTACAACAGGAGGCACTTGGGTCTTATCACCAGCCTACAGTAACGCCTGACGCACGCTGGGTTCCTGAACTAACGGGCGGTGGCTGGCCCTCGCTCCTGCCGCGACCGCGAAAGTAGCTTGAGTGTTCATGAAGGCTTTTATTTTCAAGGACTTGCCTCACGCTGCACGTTCTATACTACAAACTGTAGGCAAGCTCTATATTTAGAGCTGGATGAAACACTAACCTGAAGATGTGAATGAGGGATTCATTCATGGGATCTAGAGCTTCAAACATAATGTGTTTTGAAAGCTGTTCGTCATGAAATTGATTGTTGGAATGGATTAATTAAGGCTGCGAGGACGGTATCTGTGAATTAATGAGCCCAAAAGAACTAGAAAAATATTAGAATACAATACATAACGATGTATTGAGGGAAGCGTCGTGCTGCGTTCCTCGGCGGTCACGCGTCGCTCGTGAACACTTAACGCTCACAAGAGAGAGAGAGAGAGAGAGAGAGAGAGAGAGAGAGAGAGAGAGAGAGAGAGAGAGAGAGAGAGAGTCGTTTTCTAAATCCAGATGGAGTCAAATGTCTTATCTTTTGAAACGTTACCCACAATATAATATAAAGGATATTTTCTATCCGTCGTATTCTATGTATGCGTTCCCTTCTTTTTCTTTTCTTCCTAAGGATTTTTCGTCCTTAGAAAAGGGGGAGTGGCGCCCCCTTGTGGTGCCGCAGCTGCTGATTGAAGTTGGCCGCCGCCGCCGCCGCCGTGTACTGCGTTGGGTAGTGGAAGGTCTTCATGCTCTCCATGGGGAAGTGTTGGCCGCTCATCAGCATCTCGCTGCCGCCCATCATGGTGCTGAGGAGAGGCAGGGCACGGGTAAGCATTGTAAGTACCTCACTAACTCACTAACTCATTCAATCACTCACTCCAATACAACACCTCTTAATATCCATATACTTGCAAACCTTGAGTTCGTTAGCGACTCTTGCTTTCCTTCCATCAATTTATAGTTAATATGAAAAAAATATCGATGCATCTGATCAGTTTAATTCAGTCACGTGTACCAACTACATTTTTTCGCTCATGCACTCATTCTCCCACACACTCACTCAGTTATCTATTCACTCAGCCTTTCACTATCCCTCACACTCCAAACTTTGCCTCCTTGCACCACCAACACAGACTCCATTATTGAGTCACTACATCACTCACGCACACTCATTTCTTCTTCATCTCATCCACTCACTCACTTATCCATGACGCTCAACATATCCGTGAGTTTTAGTTTATTCGTTAAGTTTATGTAATTAGTATTCATTTGTATATTTCCGTCTATGTTACTCTTTTCTTAGATAATCGTGATTGGTTTAATACACATACTTTTCTTATACTATAATTATAATTATCATCATCATCATTTATCACCATCACCAGTCATTCAATTTAGCGTCCATATTTTTCCTTACATAAGCGTCATCATATGTCGCGGTAGTATAATACAAGATGCGCATTCACCATCATCATCATCTCTATCACCACAATTGGGGGCCGCCGTGGTACAGTGGAACCATGCGTGCTTTGGGGTCCGAGGGGTCTCCAAGCGCACGGGTTCGAATCCTGTCCACGGTCCGAGTGTAGGTTGGGCTTCCTCACTCGGGGCAACGGTTTCCTAGCGGGTGGGCTTTGAGATAGGAGGTACCCAAAAAAGTATCCCATTTAGCCCATAAATTCCCGTGAAAAGTCCACATGGTATAAATAAAAAAAATTTCCTTCCCTTACGCTCGCACCACCAACCATGGTCTAAATATCATGCAATCACAATTAACAATAACACGTGTTCCACCAGCGACCTTCCTACAGCGTGGGAACCTAATCTAACCAGCAACAAACGCGTCTTAAACGAAACATGGACACCTAACCTAACCTAACCCAATATGAATAAATATTTCACCTGCATCTTTCCTGGAACTTGAGAACCCAATCTACCAAACCAAACCTAAGAAGTGTTTCACCATTGTTCTTCCTGCAGCGTGGGAGTCTCGTGTGTGTGTGTGTTTCACTGTTTGATCTGCTGCAGTCTCTGACAAGACAGCCAGACGTTACCATACGGAACGAGCTCAGAGCTCATTATTTCCGATCTTCGGATAGGTCTGAGACCAGGCACACACCACACACCGGGACAACAAGGTCACAACTCCTCGATTTATATCCCGTACCTACTCACTGCTAGGTGAACAGGGGCTACACGTGAAAGGAGACACACCCAAATATCTCCACCCGGCCGGGGAATCGAACCCCGGTCCTCTGGCTTGTGAAGCCAGCGCTCTAACCACTGAGCTACCGTGTGTGTGTGTGTGTGTGTGTGTGTGTGTTCCTGGGCGTGCGTTGCTGTCAGTGGAGAGCGTCAGGGAGGGAGGTGGTGCTGGCTGCCTTCAAGCCCAGCCCCCTTTCGCCTTACACGGTATTTGCAATGACGTAGAGAGAAGCCTGACTGGGTATGAAGTCCCATGCCGTCGATACCACGCCTTCTCCGCTCTGTGTGTGTGTGTGTGTGTGTGTGTGTGTGTGTGTGTGTGTGTGTGTGTGTGTGTGTGTGTGTGTATTCAAATCTATAGCACAGTAGAGATTAGATGGGGCTTAAGATTGCGGTCTTTCGTGCTTTAGTTAATCTTCTCCAAGCAGATAATACGTACTGGGCGTAATTTAAGTCTTACACTGAAACAGGAACGGAGGACTGGTGCTCTTGTGTGTGTGTGTGTGTGTGTGTGTGTGTGTGTGTGTGTGTGTGGTCCCAGTAGAGCAGCGGGCTAACAGTCTTGCCCTCCTGTGAGTGTGTGAGCGCGGACCTTGCTATACAGGAGACCAAAAATTATCCACGCTACTCCATGAAAGGTGATAAACAAGAGAGGTACACACACACACACACACACACACACACACACACACACACACACACACACACACACACACACACACACACACACACACACACACACACAATCATCGTCTTTTTTACATTCTATCTATCAGTAAAAGTATAAAAATCTCCATTAATATCAATCTCGAGTAGAAAGAAATCAAGTTAATAATTAATTCTTTATAATATCCGATTTTTTTTTTCTCGTAGCTGAAGGTTGTAAGTTCCCTCATAGCGGCATCTTCAGCTAGTCAGGCGTTCATCCCCCAATGCTTCCGATCATAAGCAACACACGCTGACTCTTGCCTCTGCCCTACCTGTTAGAAGTTCCCTTGCAAAAAACTAGTGGCTTTTATGTATCACTCGCTGCATTACGTCAGTTAAGTTGATGGTAAATAGCCGAAATATGACGATGTCTGAACGTAATGGAAGAGATGCAGTTTCATAATCTTCTGTCTTATTCATCTATTTATCTTTTCAAGTAGCTACTATAGTATTTACGATATTATATCCCCTGCATGAAAGTTGTAATAAAAAAGCTGCCTGAATCCGACAAAAGAGAGGCAGGTACGTACAGCTTTCATGTACAAACATCAACGTCAAACGCAAATGGCATTTTTTTCATTATTTTTATTAGTTCTAAGGCTATTTTCTTCACGCAAGCACGCACGCACGCACACACACACACACACACACACACACACACACACACAAGATACACAAATACATATATAAAACACAAGGAATTTCAATGGGCAGTGCTTGAGTTCGGATAAGTCGGGTTTTTCTGATGAGTAGGATCGGTCTCTCCAAAATTAGTCCGACTTTGCGAGGATTTACAGCACATAAAAATAAATAGATAAATAAATAAATAATATAAATCTGAGAAAATAACACTCGCAAGATTCAGCACACCTGAGTAGAGAGCGAAAGAGGGAAGGACTCACCTGTAATTGTCGTAGGGAATGTGATGCGCGTGGTGATGTGCTCCCCAGGCATCACCTGTCTTAGCGTGCAGCGGTGCCCAGGAGGCTTCCCCGTGGTGCCCCGCGGAGGTGGTGAGGCTGTTAGAGGCGGAGTAGTCTGCGGCAGAGGTAGCGTGGCCCCCGAGAAGTCCCGCGCCCGCACCTGAGCCTCCTGAAGGGGAATGGTAGTATTGGTGGACGAGTGATGGTAAGGAGGGAAGGAGAAATAGAAATTGACACACACACACACACACACACACACACACACACACACACACACACACACACACACACACACACACACACACACACACACACACACACACACACACACACACACACACACACACACACACACACTACAGAATAAAAGAAAACGCATCATAAGAAGGAAGAATTCTGGAAGCAGCGGGTTTCTTGATAACACATCTGATACATCAAAAAGAAGAATAAAACTGAAAATGTAGAAAAAAAAACAGTAGAGAAAATATAAATAGTAATAATTCTAATGCAAAATTCTTTTATGCTCAAGACTTCTCAGAATTAGTCTCTTCTATCACTTTTGTTCAGGCCGTCAGTGGCCAGCCTCCTCGTGCCTCCTGTAAACATATTATTGTGCTGGCGAGCGCTGGGAGAGTGGCAAATGCTTTTACTTCATAAATATATAGTTGCATAAATAGATAAACAAATAAATAAATAAATATATACATACATGGATATACGAATGAATGAGTGAGTGAATGAATAAGTGAATAAATGAATAAATTATTGAATAAATTGTAAATAAATAGATACAAACAAACAGATATGATTTACGATTAGCTTTACAGAGTGAGGATGCGGGAGAGAGGAGGGAGGGAGGCATGGAGGAGAGGGTGGACAGGATGGAGGCTCACCGGTCTGCAGCAGGGAGGTGTGGGCGGCGGGGGGGAAGATGGAAGAAGGGGCGTTGTTTGAGGTGGACAGCATGGACATCATCTGGGTCTGCAGGTTGGTCTGTGCTGCGCCGCTCTGGTGCAGGTTGGCGGCCTGCAGACTGCCATCCGCCATGCCGCCGCTGCCGCCAGTCACCCCGCTGCCACCACCGCTGCCTACCGCCGCCGCAGCCACCTGCTGGTTCATGAGTGCCGCCCTGGACCACGCGCTCGCTTCACCTGGGGGAGGGGCGGGGCGGAGCGGGGCATCTCATTGTTAGTCTTAAGGAAACTGACACTAAGAAGCACCGTGATAGTTTTGTTGGTATATTACAAAAAATAAAGAAAGTTAGGCTCGTAAGTTAATCTCACCGTGGGCTTGGTGGGCGGCTGCGGCTGCGGCGTGGGCGTGGTGATCATGGTGAGTGTAGTGCTGTGCGGCGGCGCCCATGGTGGTGGAGGCGGTTGTAGTGGATGAGGTGATGGGCGCGGGAGCAGTGGCTGGCGGGTGGAGCGTGGGCGGGAGGCTGCCGGGATAGCTGGTGGTGCTCATGGCGAGGGCGTTGAGTGCCGTCACGCCCATCCCCTGCCCAGTCATCTGCTTCCGCCATCGAGCCCGCCTGTTGCTGAACCACACCTGGGGAGGGACAACGGGGTGATGCCTGGGGGGACTGAGCCACGATGCCTGGGGAAATGACCGGCTGGGACACGCACAAGTGAAACATGTGACGCGTGGCCTTCCACTACACACGTGCAACGCCTAGAATAGCTTTTAAGATACCTCCACCACATCAATTGTCAAATAAATACCAATGCCATACAGGGAAATAAAACTAAATGTATTTCAACAAGTAAAGGAATACATACAATACAATACCAAGTACCGCCTTACCTGTACTCGTGCCTCCGTCAACTTGGTCCTTTGCGCCAGCTCCTCCCTCGTGTACACGTCGGGGTACTGTGTCCTCTCGAAGGCCCTCTCCAGCTCCTCCAGCTGCTCGGCGGTGAAGGTGGTCCTCGCGCGCCGCTGCTTCCTCTTGATGGGGATGCCAGGCTCGCTCTCGGTGTCACTGTCGGAGATGGAGCCGCCGCCCCCTGCAGGAGAGATCGACACGAGCCGCTCAGCATCTGTGGCAGTGGCGAAAACAACGGGACATAAGACACTCCGCGCATGCACCAGGACGCTACAGCTTTAGACACATCGGCGGAAAAATAACATGAAGGGCAAAGGTGTGAGGGAGTGTGGGGTGTGTGAGTGCGAGGCTCCTGAGGTCTGGAGGCGGACCTTGGAGCAGCGGGAGGTTAGTGGAGTTGGTATGCTGGTGAAAGTCTGCGTCCGTGATGAGGAATATGTTTGAGAAGCGGTGGTGGAGAGGCAGTGCGGTAAGCAAGCGGACAGGAATGTCTGAGAAGCATAAACAAGACATAAGCATCAGATTGAAAACTACCTTATATTTCTACAAGCGAAGGTTAATTCTCTAAAATTTCCTTGTGTGTGTGTGTGTGTGTGTGTGTGTGTGTGTGTGTGTGTGTGTGTGTGTGTGTGTGTGTGTGTGTGTGTGTGTGTGTGTGTGTGTGTAGTGAGCCCAACACACTCAGACATGCATCAATACACAATACATATTTACAGCTTCACACAGAACACATCTTTACTTCCACTCTTCGCTCATCGTCTGGATGAAGCAAAAAGTTATTGTCCTCCCACGGTCATCTCCTAAGAGTGGCACCCAACTCTACCACGTCCAAACCTTTACGTATTCCACACGCAAGCGGAGAGCATTAGCATGGTGGGCTCGTTGGCCAGGTCATCCGGGCGGTGGGCCATGCACCCTTGCGCCGCCCGGCCTTACCTAGCGGTACTGGAGTGGCCCGCCGCCCCTGCACCTTTCAGGCCTTTGGTTAGCTCAAGTATAAACCGAGAAGTATTGAAGACCTTAGTTATTATGATTCTCAACAGCGGTGTGAACTATACAATTCATGAACTAACTAAATTCACTATAGTACATTTTCAGTATTCGGGTGTTCAAATGTTAAACGAAATCATTGCCGCCACCCGTACCACCATCTCTGTTACCACCACTACTCTACAGTTCATCAGTGATAATGGTGAGCAGTATCATCGACTCCGCCATCGCCATCACCATCACTAATAACACAACCACCATATACTCATAATCGTAACATAAACACTACTACTACTACTACTACAATAATCACCACCACCTTAAAGAACATCAACAACTATCAAAAGAAAAGGAATGGTTGGATGGTCGGTTAGTGGAAGAGAAGAAAGATTCGATAAGAGGTTGTGGTAGTAATGGTTGTGGTAGTAGTAATAGTAGTGGTATTATTATCATTGTTATTATCATTATTATCATTACCATTATTATCATTAGTAGTGGTAGTAGTGGAAGAGACAAGGTGAATGAGTGAGCTAAACATAATTTTTAAAGAAAACGTAAGCTTTTTCATTATTTTCCTTGTTTTTTCCCGGCCAAGGTGTCTCTGGAAGGCGTGTCTATGCATGTGTTACGGCGTGTCTGTGGAGGTCGCCGTCAGGAGGCTAAGTTGTAGGAGCGAGTGGGAAGAGGTGTTTTAAACATTTCCACAAGTAAACTTTGCTGGAACAACGTGTGCCTGCAGATGCTTGTCAGAATACATTTGGTTCTCTATCTGTCTCTCTGTCTGTCTGTCTGTCTGTCTGTCTGTCTGTCTGTCTGTCTCTCTCTCTCTCTCTCTCTCTCTCTCTCTGCCTGGCCCTCTCCTTGCACACGCAGGTAACAAATGGACGCTGCATAAATTATATTGCAATACATTAGTTGCAATTGGTCTGTAATAAGCGTGTCAATATCACCAGCACGTCCAGCCCCGCGCGACTCACCGACAACAAAACGAGTCATTTGGGCCCCGCGCCTGGCCAAGGAGCCTACCAGGCACATCTCATAAGGGCGGCAGGCAGGCAGCCTCTACATGTGAGTCGAGTCCTAACGAAGAATGTGTTTATTAGCATCTTCTTGCCTCTGGTGGATCATTTATAACAATGGCGGCGGGTCGCCTCCCCGTTGTTTCGTAATGGCGCTCTCCGGGCCGCGCCAGTGGTACCAACGCACCTCCCGCACCCAGAGGAATTAACAACATCTTGATCAGCATTTTCTATTCCACCCTCTAAAAGTTTTTGGGCACACTTTGAGCAGGGCGCTGCGGCGAGGCACATTGCTGCCTTGGAAATTTTAGGAAAAACTGAATTGAAAAATTAAAGATACTTACATCCATTCTGTTTTGGCACACGGACATTGGTAACGGCGAGCCGCCAGATCATAATATCTCTAGAATACATTGAATTTTATTTCGATTTCAGCGGCGCGGAGTGGCGCGCCGGCAGCAGGGCGGCGTCTACTGCGACATTGCATTTATTGGATGAATTCAGGCTCCACGACAGAAAGCTGAGAGCGGGTGTGGGTGTCTGCGGCGTGAAGCAGGGTTAAGGGGGGTGGGGAGGACGAGGAGAGAGAGTGTGCGCTGGTCCACTCACGCCGCAAGAGTATTGTTCCAGGGAAGTGTCATACGGCCATTAATCATTCGGCCACACACGTCTCAGCGCTCCAGCAGGTGAAGGTCGTGGCGGGAGGAGAGAGGCTGGACCGAGCATTGCAGACATAAAGAAAAGAAAAAGAGAAAAATGATTCCCACGCAAATATATACAAGCTCTGACATGACAGGTTCATATCTATAGTTTTTTTTCTTTTGAACGTAAATTGATGACGTAACAAATCCTTGACGATGACTTAATAAATCTATGTACGATTTATCCATGTGAAGAGAGTTAAGTGGTGCAGCTGAAAGAAAGAGTGGAAGGGGAAGGACACAGTGTGATACAAAGGCTTTTCGAATGTTGCTGATTGGATGAACATAAACACACACTCTCTCTATCTCTCTCTCGAAAAAAAACCTTATTAATTGATTTACGTAAATTACATCAGAGAAAAAATGCATAAGTGATATACAAACTAAAAAATACGTAAGTAAGATGTATAATCAATAACAACCATGATAAGAGTAGTCTTAAAGAAATCAGAAGAAACAGCATTTAGAAAAGAAAGAAAACACACACACACACACACACACACACACACACACACACACACACACACACACACACGCCCGGTAGCTCAGTGGTTAGAGCGCTGGCTTCACAAGCCAGAGGACCGGGGTTCGATTCCCCGGCCTGGGTGGAGATATTTGGGTGTATCTTCTTTCACGTGTAGCCCCTGTTCACCTAGCAGTGAGTAGGTACGAGATGTAAATCGAGGAGTTGTGACCTTGTTGTTCCGGTGTGTGGTGTGTGCCTGGTCTCAGGCCTATCCGAAGATCGGAAATAATGAGCTCTGAGCTCGTTCCGTAGGGTAACGTCTGGCTGTCTCGTCAGAGACTGCAGCAGGTGAAACAGTGAAACACACACACACACACACACACACACACACACACACACACACACACACACACACACACACACACACACCCGATGTTGCAAGAAAACCTCGTCAGTTGGAAGCATAAACAATGACAGCCTTGAGTCTCGTTGCCTTTCAAATGAAGACTGACTGGTGGTAACCCTGTTGCATTAAGATCAGACGTCTTTGGTCGGGTCGGCGCAGTCAGAGGTCACCACGGATAACTAACACCACCACCTTTTACCGAGCGGAGAAAAACAATACGTCCTCTTAACTGCAATGCCCATGTAACCCCGTTGCAGCGATACCTCAACTCACTCGCTACTACAGACAGTTTTCATATCTCGTAAAAATGATCATTGTTAAGTAGAATAAGGTGCGAAAAAGCTGTAATTCTCAAACATAGTAGATGAATGAAAGACTCTGTAATCATGTTGTTAGTGCCGAGTCATTTGGGAGCTTTAAAAGAAGAATCGACACATCTGTTTATGGATGAGGATGATAGGCGGGAATAAGTACAGGCATATTTCATACACTGACTGTCACGTGTATGTCTGAAAGCTTCTTACAAATTACTTTATTTTCTCATGTTTTTATTGTTATATTGGATGATCAACTAGAGATAAAGACTTTCTAGATTTCAAGACTCTATCGATGTTGGTCAAAGTATATCAAGTAAAGTTATTATAAAAGTGATTGAGTAACAAGGAATACTCTCGAAGACTTCCACTATAATGAATGTATAATCTTAAATCTAACATCCTTTAAAGGTATACAAAACAGAATAAAACTTATGTCGTGGCAATGAAAAAGTTAAAACAATAAAAAATGTTCACTTGTATAGAAATGATTTTGGATTTGTACTTGTGATGCGTTGAAATCTTTTTGTATATGTTTGGACAGGTGCTATATGCCGCGTACAAATCACCACGCACTAGTGAACCTTGTAGTGTTTGATATCAGGTTCTTAGGCTTTTGATGTCCTGAGCGCCAGTCAGTACAAACACACAGATAACCAGGAAATGAAAACAATCCAGAGCCTGCAGCTTTGTCACAGATGATGCGAAGAAGAAGAAGAAGAAGAAGAAGAAGAAGAAGAAGAAGAAGAAGAAGAAGAAGAAGCAACGAAGAAAAAGGTGGTGAAAGTGAAAAAGAAAAAAGAAAACTATAACATCTTTCTATAAAAAAAAAATAACACGAAAATAGTATAAATGATGACACACACACACACACACACACACACACACACACACACACACACACACACACACACACACACACACACACACACACACACACACACACACACACAGAGACTAGACAACATGCGGGCAGTTTAGTGATTAAGTGAGACAATAAATACCCAAATACCTGTTGTGGATTCCGACCCTTCTCCTTCCTTTGCTGGTGCGTTAGTTGTCGAAGCAAAGAGGAGGAGGAGGAGGAGGAGGAGGAGGAGGAGGAGGAGGAGGAGGACTGGCTACAAAGAGATAATGAGGAAAAATAGCGTGTACGGTGACCTATAGTAGAGAGTCTTGCTATTGTACCTTGATTAGTTGGTCTGTCATCGCCCCTGTAACCTGTCATTTCTCTCTCTCTCTCTCTCTCTCTCTCTTGCCTTTCGATCTGTTCAGTTTGTGTTATTATTTTTTTTCTGTTTGTTTGTTGTTTTTGTTATTGTTGTTGTTGTTGTTATTTCTTTGTTGTTTGTTTATATTTCTACTTCTTAACCTACTAGTCCTCCTTTTCGTCTCCTTATTTTCTGTTCAGTTTCTCCTTTCCTTTTCCACTTTTCGTATTGTTTTGTTCTGTATTTTCCCTCTTCACCTACTTTATTATTTTTTTGTTTAGCCTTCTCCATATTTTTTTGTTTTCTCTTTTTTTCTTATCTTTTGTATCCTTTCATTTTCTGCTTCCTTCATCCTCCTCATCTTCTCTCACTTATTTCCCTATCCTTCATTCCCTTTCTCTCTCTCTCTCTCTCTCTCTCTCTCTCTCTCTCTCTCACACACACACACACACACACACACACACACACACACACACACACACACACACACACACACACCTCCTTTGTCTCTTCTCCTCTTCATTCGATTTTCCTTTTCTATCTTATCGTCTCATCTGCGTTTCGTCTCCAATCCGCTCTTTTCTTCTATTCTATCCTCTAAATTCGCTTTTTCCTCTTCAGCATTTTTGTCTTCATCTCCGTCTCTTCTCTCCTCCATCCCTTTTTCCTTTTCACTCCTCTCCCTCTCCATATCTCCTCCCTCTTCTAACCGCCTCTTTCTCCTCTTCTCTTCACTGTCCCCCAAAGGCCCCGCCCTGGACATAAGAGGAGAATACTGTGGTCTTCAACCCGGAATCGAAGAGAAAATAGATTAGTGTCTGGACAACAAGACGTCGGGGGTGAGTCTGTAAGTGGTTCTTGAAGGTTTTCTGTGCTGTAACCTGTAACTTTTTCTTCCCAACGAGAACTAGTCTGTGAGCCTCGCCAGTGAATACTCGCTATTGAGTGTCGATTCGTTTTCTTCGCTGTGGTAAAAGAGAGGTCGAATACAACAGTCGATTTCTTTTAAGTACCACCACCACCACCCATGTTGATCACAAGTGCGAGTGTTGGATGATAGAAACTCATGCTCTCGTTGTCTTTTTTTCCTCTCCTTCTTCTTTTTCTTTGTTCCTACTCGCTTTTCCTTCTTACACTGGGACTGACTGGAAATTAACAGAAGTGAGTGGGCATCAAAAAGTTAATGAAGATAATAACGGTGCGAGAGAAAGAGAGAGAGAGAGAAAAAAAAGAAGTTATAATACGCAGGTTACGTTTCAATTACAATGTAATGTAATGTAACGTTAATGTTTCCAGTTTCACTCAGCATGTGGTGTGTCGTGTCGCCTTTCACTTTAGCTATTAATATTATTATTATTGTTACCATTATTGTTATTATTAATATTGTTTTTATTAGTATTATGATGATGATGATGATGATCATTATTATTATCATTATTATTATTATTATTATTACTATTATTATTATTAATAATATTATTATTACTATTATCATTATTATTATTATTATTATTATTATTATTATTATTATCATTGTCATCATCATCATTGTCATCATTATTATGATCATACAGCTCCATAGGTGGTAAATACAGCTAGTGGCAGGAAAACAGCTTATATGATTGAAAAGTGGTGTGTGTGTGTGTGTGTGTGTGTGTGTGTGTGTGATGTGTGTGTGTGTGTGTGTGTGTGTGTGTGTGTGTGTGTGTGTGTGTGTGTGTGTGTGTGTGTGTGTGTGTAGGTGGGTAGGTACAAGTGGTGAGCATCAGGTGGAGCGGTGGAGAGCGTGGATTACATGGTCATTGGCGGTGGAGGGTCGTGGGAGAGGATGGGTGGCCGTGGACGTGTACGAGCATAGCAGAGAGAGAAAGAGAGACCGAGACACAGGCAGAGAAAGAGAGAGAAAAAAGTAGGTAGTGAGTGGAAGCGGCACTGGTCCGAGGGCGTGGGTGGCAGCCGTGGGTGGCGGGGTGCGGGCGGGGGAGGCGCTGGCCACTATTAGCACCACACCGTGTTCGACATCACGCACATAATGGATTTCTTCACCACCCGCCTCCCGCAACCCATCGGCCCTCTCCCTCCCTTTTCACACGGGCGGCAGGCGAGTCTGGCCCTAGCGGCGGGAGGGCACAGGGGCCGCGGGGACCACACAGGGCACCGCGCCGTACCTCCTCATGATGAATACGACAACAGGTGTGAAGTATTTAATTTACATCATGCATACATCACTTAGTATTCGTGTTAGGTGTTATGTAGCGGGAACAGATAAGACGGAGGTGGCCGCCCCCTCACACCTCCAGGCCAGCGGGGATGTGTCCATGAAGTGTGGCCGGTAGTGGTAGGGCGCCTTATCAGAGAGAGAGAGAGAGAGAGAGAGAGAGAGAGAGAGAGAGAGAGAGAGAGAGAGAGAGAGAGAGAGAGAGAGAGAGAGAGAGAGAGAGAGAGAGACACGCCTGACTACACCTCGGATATTTGATTCCGTTCGATAATGACACGTTCAAAGAAAGAAATTATTATATACAAAATGATGAAATTATGTGCGCCAGGTCAACGGTGTACGGCCACGGGTGAGGCGACCCGGAGTGGACGCAGCTACCTCCACCAGGCGCAGGAAATACCGCCAAACTTTATGGGAGGAAAGAGGTTTGCCGTAAGTTTCACGGAGGCAGCGGCGAGGACTGGCCATAGGGGCTGACAGAGGGCTATGGAGAATCCTAAGAGTGAGTTAATGACGGCAGATAGACCGTGGATTTGCTAAGACCAGACGAGACGCAGTAAAACCCGGTGAGGTGTGGATTGGCCGGGACGGGAACGCTGGAGGATTTTAGCGGCGGAGAATGTGTGACGCGCCTGTAACTCGTCCGGCCATACGGAAGGTGAAAAACCACCAGACAAGCGAAGTAATTTTTACAAAGAATGTAATGGCGGCGCTGTGTGATGCTCTTTACAAAGTAACAATAACGCGGCAGTGAGTGAAGATATGTTGAACAGATGGTGCTAGTGACGGAAGCAGGTGTAAAACAGCTCTAAAAAAAACAAACCAGGAGTTGAAAGCTCGCGCAGTCCTACAAGGCCCACAGAAAAAAAAATGAGGCATCAATTTCTCCGAATCCCAGCACTTCACAGGCAGCCATAGCTCACCATTACGGTCTCCTGGAGGGGTCCTGCAGCCCCTGAAGGGCCAAGGAACAAAGTGCGGGCTGGGCCGCCTGCGTGCCGCGCAGCGCGACCACCCTGGCGCTGGCTGGCCCGGGTGGCGGCGGGGGGCGCCAGGAACAAGAATTCGCAGCGGGCTTCAACACCTGATTTGGTGGAGTGTGAAGGCTGGTCCGAAATATGGTGTGAGCTGGCGGCCGCGGGAAAACAGCCTCTCGGTCGCTGCGTCCTAGGGGCACTGCAGCCTCACTCTCCAGCTGCTGGTTTGGTCCCGAGGCTGCGACGCTGGAACCAGCAAGTGAAATGGCACTTCGATGTATATTTTCTGGCCATGAATAAAATAGTTTAGTGTGGGCGAGGGAACAGCTTTATACGGCCTGTGGCAATCTGCTCGGAATAACAATGCAACAATAAATAATAAACAGAAGCCTGCAATGCTGTAAACAATCATAAAATGTGCATAATTGTCAGTGCAGGTGGTGGCGGGTCTCGGGGAGCCCCGCGGGGATCCGTGTGGCTCCCGCCGCGCTGCGGAGTCTGAGCCACGACAGTCGTTGAGCGATGGTGAATGCTCGATCGTCGGTTCTTTTGTAGACAGCAGCCGGACGCGATCAGCCCGTATGGCCTCCCCGGCCCATGATTAGCCGAGGAATCCACCGTCGCTGCACGCCTCCCATGCAGCCACACCGTCGCCTCCGCCACCACCGATGCCGCCGCCGCGTGATTTAGAAACAAAACCTCAAGAAGCAGTGCTTAGCGTGCTGGTGCCTCACCCAGCAGCACTAACACGCAGCCAAAACACAAAACAAAGAGAAACTAAGACTGTATAATGAAATTGAAAATAAAAATAAATGACTTGAGTATATAAAGACCGAGGAGAATGCAAAGATGAAAATGTAGATATTCGTATGTACTCGTACATACATTTTTTCCCTCTCCTGAGGCCCTCAGCGTCACTCGCGCCTCCCCGCACGTCGGGTTGGCAACGCTGGCCTCCGCCGCCACCTCCACTGCGCCACAGGAGTCAGAAAAACAAAAGAGTGGCGCTCGGCGGGGGTCGGTGCGGTACGTGCCTAGGAATTAATGAGCCAACCCTTGTTTGTCTAATTTATCGAGAGGCCAATTACTAACTCGTCTGTTGGGATTTCCGGGATATAATTAATTGGATTTGGGAATTACTATATGATTAGACAAGACGCGATTCAAGGATGAGACGCGCTGGTGATGGCGGTGGCGAAGGGGGAACAGGACTGGGAGGAGGAGGAGGAGGAGGAGGAGGAGGAGGAGGAGGAGGAGGAGGAGGAGGAGGAGGAGCTAGTGGTGATGATGGCGGTGATGAAGGTTCAGGAAAAAGCACAGGAAGAATAAATATACATATGCAGATAAGAGAACTAAAGAGAGCATAATACTGGAATGGAAAAAAAAACAAAAGAAAAATAAAGGAAATGAAAAGAAAGGCGTCGTGAAAGAGGTGATGTAGTGATGACATCACTCTCGAGGACAAAATGTGAAATTGTTTGTCCTCGCTTCATGTTGATCACGAGGAGGAAAAGTGACGCGCGGCACGGAGAGGGAAACACAAACAGGAAAAACAGTAATGAAATAATAATGATGATGATAATAGTAATAACAACAACAACAACAATAATAATAATAATAATAATAATAATAATAATAATAATAATAATAATAATAATAATAATAATAATAAGACGAAGAAGAAGAAAAGAAAAAAAAAATACATATTGCGTGCAGAGAAACCAAAAGGCGGAACTTGGAGGTCAGTCAAAAGAAAAAAAAAAGTAAAAAAGAAAAAAATGAAAAGAAAAGACGAAGAAATATGAAAAAAGTAAAAAAAAAAATCTTAAGAGAACTTTTAAAAGGATCTGGAATAGATAAAAAGATGGTATGGATGTTAAGGGATTTTGTGTTATAATCTTCAAATCGTCTCTCTCTCTCTCTCTCTCTCTCTCTGTGTGTGTGTGTGTGTGTGTGTGTGTGTGTGTGTGTGTGTGTGTGTGTGTGTGTGTGTGTGTGTGTGTGTGTGGTCAAGTCTGCGGTTTTCCTCCAGAGTGTTTAACATCGGGCAGCTGCTAAGGTGGGGTGAGGGTGAGGAGGCGGCTTGGCAGGTGTGAAGGCAGAAGGCAGGTGTGCATGCTAGATTCGTGTTTCCACCCTCTTCCTTCATTTCGGGGTTTATATTCCGCATAAATTAAATCCTTTTATTCGTATTTTCTTTTTTATTCCTTCTTATCGTTTTGTGGTATCTTTGCTGGAGATTTTATCATGTGTGTTCGTGTCCTTGAATAAATCTTGCTTCTGTATACCCCATTGTTGCTTCTAACTGAGGTACTGCTGCGTGAAGTGTTAGTAGGTTAAGAATAATGTGTATTTTCAACATAACATTGCACTCAAGTATAATGTGTTAGTCTTCTTAATGAAAGGTAATACTTCCTCTCCTGCTTTTCGTTTTTATTTTCTTCTCCTGAACGTAATTACATCTAAATTGAAAACAGCTTTAGCATATTGGGCGTGAAAGTACAGTACATGGATATTCAGTAGATGCAAACCTGATTTCTTCTAACTCGAGTTCTCGTGATTTTCTTGCTCGTCTGTTATTGTCTCTTACTCACCACACTACGCAGTCACTAACACTTATCTAACAGTCACGCTATACACAGATTTACAACAATTGCTCGATTTTCCATTATCAGTGTCCCCTTTGCCATTCCCTCTTGAGATTTCTGATCGCATGGACGTGTCTTAACGGTGTTTGTGTGTACCAACATCACTATTATCATTCTTAGCATCACTCCTCCATTCCAAGCCTCTCCAGCATGCCGTCCTAACACCCGACTACATCACAGCACAACCTTCCTTAAATGCAATCAAATGAGATAGAATTAAATACATACACGGCTTCCCTACTACTGCTCCTCTCGTGCCACATCTTGACTACTTTCATTTAGATTTCTTTTATGTAAGAATGATAATGAGTAAGGACAACAAAAAGAGTTAAAAAAAATGGCCCACTGAGGTACCACTGCAAAAAGAAAGGTAAAAAAAATGAAAATGTATCTTGAAATCATCTTCGTGAAGGTGTTAAGGTCATAGGAAAGAGGAAAGAAAATACAGAAGCGAGCAGAGAGTTCCAGAGTTCACTAGAGTTCACAGCGTAACCTTCCTCAAATACAATCAGGCGAGATGGAATGAAATACACACACACACGTCCTCCCAACTGATGCTCTTCCCGTCCCATCCCTTCGTCTAGTTCAATGCTAATCTCTCCTGACGCTAGGGGAGGGAGAGGCCATCGGAGAAACGCGACGCAGCGAACCGTTTGAAATGTTGGCGTGGCTGTCCTTCCCCGGCGAGGTCCTAGCAAGTGGAGTGTCGTGTATTCTGTGTGTATTCTGATGGCGCCGCGCGGGTGTGGCCACTTCAGCCCCAGCCGTCCCAGAGATAAGATCTGGATATGACACTTCGGGGGGTGGTGGTGGTGGAGGGTGAGGAGAAGAGGGAAAGGGGGAGATGGATGAGAGAGAGAGAGAGAGAGAGAGAGAGAGAGAGAGAGAGAGAGAGAGAGAGAGAGAGAGAGAGAGAGAGAGAGAGAGAGAGAGAGAGAGAGAGAGAAAGTCAATTGAACATAAAATAAATGTAAAAAAAAAAGTGTATGGTATCAAACTAAAAACAAACAACCGGCAACATTAAACAACAGTCACAACATTGAAACTAAAAACCAAGAATCGTAACAACTAGATGATTCACAACACAACGAACACACACACACACACACACACACACACACACACACACACACACACACCGCGTAGTGTAGTGGTTAGCACGTTCGACTCACACTCGAGAGGGTCCGGGTTCGAGTCCCGGAGGCGGTGAGGCAAATGTGCAAGTCTCTTAATGTGTAGCCCCTGTTCACCTAGCAGTAAATAGGTACGGGATGTAACTCGAGGGGTTGTGGCCTCGCTTTCCCGGTGTGTGGAGTGTGTTGTTGTCTCAGTCCTACCCGAAGATCGGTCTATGAGCTCTGAGCTCGCTCCGTAGTGGGGAAGACTGGCTGGGTGACCAGCAGGCGACCGAGGTGAATTACATACAAACAAATACACACACACACACACACACACACACACACACACACACCACCCAACCTACATGTAGAAAACGAAAATCAAAAGGCTAGTCAAGGCAGGGTAAGGCAAGGAAAGGCAAGGCAAGACGCGGCAAGGCTCCCAACACCAACCCTAGCAAGACGAAGAGTGTTTACCGTCGTATTAACGCCAACAGGTGTTTGCCTAAGTGAGTAACGGATGGCAGTGCTCTTTTAGCCCTTCCCTATGACAGCCTCTCGCGGCCTCTCTCTCTTTCACCGAGCTGACACCTACAAAGTGGTTGGCGACTACCTCAACTAAGCCGACAACCTTAGCAAGACGAGACGTGGCCTGGGGATCACCTCTCTGCGCCGATTAAGTAAGGGTTAAATTGACGTGGTTTTGAGGGACTAGGTTTACGTTCCTGAGGGTGTGAGATGATGTGTTGCCCCCGTATCGCAGTGTAGAAAGGGGTCGAGGTGGTAAAGGTAAAGTGTGAGGGTGAAAGGAGGAGAGAAGGGACGGTGTAGGGAGGTATGGGGCGTGAGGAAGGCTGGAAGGATGGCTGGCTAGGAGGGAGAGCGGGATGAAGGGAGGTCGGTGTGTTAGGGAGGGAAGGAGAAAGGTACGAGATGTGTGTGAGGGTGAGAGGAAGGGAGGAAGGTGGTGTGGTAGGAAGGAAGGAAGGATGAAGTGAGATAGTGGATGGATTGATGAATGAATGGATGGAGGCAGGGAGAGAGGAAGGAAGGAAGGAAGGAAGGGAGGAAAGATGGAAGAAAAGAAAGTTTATATGAGAGAGAAAGGGCAGGAGGGAAGGAAGGTAAGGTGAGAGGGAGGGAAAGTGAGAGGAGGGGATGGAAGAATAAAGAGTTTGAATCATAAGCCATGACCCATTTGGCCTTCTGATGCCTTTCATTTTCCCTCCTCCTCTACCTTCACCATCTCCACCTCCTCCTTCTCTTCTTTGTCTCCTTAATGTTTTTCTTTTTTTCTTTACCACTTCGTTTACAACTGAGCAATGAGACACCACGCAGATTTGACTAATGGATCAAGCTCTACTTTCTCCCATCCCTATTCTGTCCATCTCCCTAATGTAAAACTTGAATGAGGGAGCTATGGCATTCTCAAGTCTTCCATGCCTTTCACTAGCATACCTTAGAACCCTTTGCCTGCCTGTTTGCTTCTGTTTCCTCTTACCTATGAAAGAAAATTCAAGGCAATGCTGGTTGTGATTTAAAACTTTGCTTTCGGTTTTCCTGAGAGGGCATTTTGTTTTCAGTTTGTAGTTTTTTGACCATAACCTCTCATATATCAAAAGTGGAAGATTTGTAAGCATCCGACCAGTTTTTTCTAGTAGATTGATTTCACCAGAGACACTACTTTCTTCACACTTCAGATATTGTGTCCGAGATTTAACACAACTTCTCTGGGTACTGATTATAGATGCTCAAGCACGTTTTCTTAATTCACCTAATGAATAGTAATGGGACAACAAAGATATCCGATACATCTTAGGCAAAAATGACAATTGCTAAACAATCACTTTTCCGCGTGGAGCGTATCTGCTTGGGTCTTCGTATCCTATTTCCAAAACAAAATTGCTGCTTTCGACTTAGGTTTTATTTCTCTTTTCCTCTTTTTTCTTCTTATTTCAGTATTCTCTCTTCTTACTCCATCTTTATGTAATGTAGGTTTATCACACTCCTAATGACAGTATACCACTTGCTTCCTAGCTTCAATAACTCTAGATAATAATACGAAGCCTGAATACAACTGAAGGCAGGAAAAGAGTCTTGATTACTCTTTTTTCAATGGCAGTGGTGTCTTGCAGAATTATATCTTGAACGCGTGCCACGATTCATGAAGTTTGAAAAGCTGACGATAACCGAGGAAAGTAAGAGAGAGAGAGAGAGAGAGAGAGAGAGAGAGAGAGAGAGAGAGAGAGAGAGAGAGAGAGAGAGAGAGAGAGAGAGAGAGAGAGAGAGAGAGAGAGAGAGAGAGAGAGAGAGAGAGATTAATGTTTTAGCGAGTGAGAATAAGACTGATCTGATTTCTTTCTGGCTCGGAATTAATGGTGGAACGAGTCAATGGGATCGAACCTTCCTCCGCGGCGGCAGTGTGGGATCAGACACCTTGGGAGCCGTGGGAAAACCAAGCAAGACACGCGCCCTGACTTGACACCCGCCACGCCTGCCTGCCGGCCTTTCTTCCCTCCCTCTCACTCTCTCTCTCTCCCTCCCTCCCTCCCTCTCTCCCTCTCTCCCCTCACGTCTAATCCCTCTTACAACTTCCACTAACAAAAGAGGCGATTCCTTTTATCAATTTCTTTCCGCTATTTTATTCTTCCTTGCCTTTCTTCTTTCTTCCGCTCGCCTCAGACACCTCAGCCGCCGCCGCCGCAGTGGTTCCAACGCCGAGTGAATCCTTCTGTCCGGGATCTCTCATGCCACAAGGCTCCTGGTTCCGCAGTGTTGCCAGGTGGGGAGTGTTTCTGTGGTAATCTTTATGAATGAAATGGAAGAAAGAATATTCTCCTCTTACTCTGTCTCTTCTTTTCCTCCTCCTACTACTACACACTCTCCTTTCTTTGCACAAATATATCATCCTCGCACTGTTTGTTTACCTAAATGTATCCTTATTAATTTTGTCTCTTATCTTCACACTGTTTGTTTACCTAAATGTGTCCTTATTTGTCTCTTATCTTCACACTGTTTGTTTACCTAGAAGTGTAATAATGAGTCTCTTATCAACATTCATCTTTATCACTGCATCCACTTATCAATGCAACTTACGGATGAAAACAGCATCATTACAAATAAATTATGTAATCACACGCCTGTTTCTTTGCTTTTATTGATTTATCGCTCGTGTCTTTATTTGTTCAATTAAAAATATACTCAATTTCGCATTATTCACTTAAATATCTACCCAATGACGTGTGTGTGTGTGTGTGTGTGTGTGTGTGTGTGTGTGTGTGTGTGTGTGTGTGTGTGTGTGTGTGTGTGTGTGTGTGTGTGTGTGTGTGTGTGAGTGTGTGTGTGTGTGTGTGTGTGTTTCTGTCTCCCTGTGTAAGATGAGTGAAAGGAGAGCGGAGGGGAGGGAAGCTGTGGCAGTGTGTGTGAGAGGGAAGGGTGAGAGGGAGGGAAGGGTGAAGCAGAGGAGATCCCGGTGACTTCAAACGAGATCCCGTTGTCATGGGTATCTTCCCTCATCACTAACCCATTACGAGGATCCTGAGGCTGACGGGGGCCGGGTGGAAGTAGAGGCAAGGGAGGAGAAGAATGAGGGAGTGATGAGGAGCGGAGGGGAAGTGAAGGGAAGAGGAAGGGAAGAAAGGGAAAGAAAACGGGAGGAAGAAGGTTGGAGGGTCGAAAAGCGTGTCAGTTTTGGACAATCCTATTTTTATTTTGTGTTTTGTGGTGTGTGTCATGTATGTGTGTGTGTGTGTGTGTGTGTGTGTGTGTGTGTGTGTGTGTGTGTGTGTGTGTGTGTGTGTGTGTGTGTGTGTGTGTGTGTGTGTGTGTGTGTGTGTGTGTGTTATTTTTCATTTCTTTTCTTTTCTTTCACCGCAAGTTTCGTTACTGATGGCCATACGCTTTCCATCGCCAGCGCCACACTTTCAAGCGGGACGAGAGAGACTAATCTATATAAAAAAAGAGTAAATGCTGTATTATCTCACTGACAGTTAATGAAAAAAAAAAAAAGAAACGTCAGACAACGAAAAAGAAACCGCAGATGCAAAACTGAATGCAATCCTTAATTATTTCTCTTTCTTCAGCCTTTCAACACTGACTTAAATAACATGTTTCTTCTCACCTTTGCTTAACATTTTACTTACGCCATGAAATTCTGCCAACTTTCCACCGCAAACTTTCAAGAATCGGCTCAAAAGAAGTTGAAAATAGTAAATTCGCGTGTGCAAGAAGGTAAATGAGTATAATTAACGATCTGTGAGAATGGTTTTGTCTTACTGAGTACAGAAGAAAAAAATCGTCATAATTGGATCTGCTCCTAAATTGATAATCCCTCCCTGGCGCCTCGCAAAGACATGCTTTCCAAAGTGTTGCTGACATAATTGTTCACGAGTCGATTTTGCTCGGAACAGCTTCATTGGATTTCTTTTTCTTTCTTTTTTTTCTGCTGGAGAGACTAGAAACTGTGTAATCTGTGAGCAAGACAAATGAAGTCGTCAGCAGAACTTGAGTGAAATCAAACGGATCGCAGGCAAAATTAAAGATCTCTAGTGATGTTACAGTCAATGGCAAATATATTTTCAGTCAGAAAGGGAAACTGGAACTTTTGCTACGAATTAAGAAAAATGAAGCTGGTAAAAGGTGTAATAAGTCATAAGTGCAACAAATCGAGATCTTTAACACTGCAACATTGGTCAAATTATGGTTGGAATGCTGGTCTAATTTAAACAAAGTAAGCAGTAGTAAATATTTCTACATTATTACTTTTTCTCATAATGGTTGGGATAAAGATTTCTTGAAGAAGCTCTATGGCCGACACTAATCCAAAATAAAGTGTTCGCTACCATCCCATGATTCCTCACCAACCTCTAGTAACAACAATGCAAATCCTACAACATAATAAGGAAACTTGGAAACAAATACCGAAGCAAGCAAGGAAAGAAACAAGGAAACGAATAAGGAAACTTGGACACAATGACAATAATTTCACAGCTTAAAGAACCTCCTTACAAATATGGAAACTTAGGAACACACAAGGTAACGAATAAGAAAACATGGAAACAGCAACAACAGTCTCATTTCTCCACCATAAAGCAGTTCCTTGTATCTGTGGCAAGCAAAAGGAATATAATAGATCTGAAGCAACCGCCATGAGTTATAAAGGAAAGGAAACTCGTAAATTGAGAGCAAAGGGGTTAATTTGTGTTTTTCAGTGGTAATGGAAAACTTGTGTGTAATGTTTTAGCTGAAAGAAAGTGATTGTAGATTTTTTTCTCTTTCTATATTTTACTATGCCATTTTCATAACACTCTCTCTCTCTCTCTCTCTCTCTCTCTCTCTCTCTCTCTCTCTCTCTCTCTCTCTCTCTCAGCCCATATGTAACGCTTTATATTTTACTGTGCCATTTTCATACTTTGTCTATATCCTAAAACTCTCTCTCTCTCTCTCTCTCTCTCTCTCTCTCTCTCTCTCTCTCTCTCTCTCTCTCTCAGCCAATACATCAGCTCTTCCCACCGGTGCCTTCCCTTCCCAGTAATCCAATTAGCAAATCAAACTCGCGGTACATAAACTTTTCGTCTGTGGTGGAATAAAAAGAGCAACGTGGCTGGGATCGTTCCAATACTGTCACCCAATAATCTGCTGGGTACACACGAGTCTTCAGAGCGATCGACCCTCCGCCTCCCTCCTCACTCCGTCCCTCCCTCTCTCTTTCTCTAAATCCCACCTCCCTTCTTTCTCTTCCTTTCCCTTATCTCTCCCTCTCCCTCCCTCACTCTCTTTCCCTGTTGGTTCAGTGCCTTAATATCAAAATATGACTTCCGGGGAGGAGCCAAAGACGCCTCTCTGCTTTGACACGATTATTGTAAAAGGAGAAATGTGACAAAACGTGGAATTATGAATGAAAGAAAAGTGAACCAGGGCGGGACAGGGCGGGACGTGCCTCCTATGAATCCCTGACTAAAAAGAAATATGAAAGAGGAGAAGAAACGCGATATATTTTGATTAACTAAACGAAAATGATTTACGGGGTACAAAATAAAATCGCGTATGAAACTACGACTAGAAAATAAGGGAGAGATAAAAGAAAGAAGAAAAGCAACATTTTTTTTTTTTCAGATTTAGAAGCTACAAGGTAAAATTTTGTTTATTACTCTTCTGCTACGTGCGACTGAAGAAAATTATACGTATGTGGTCACCTTGATTTACAGGAAACGTTTAAAGAAGTGTGTCTGTCCATTTAGTTACGAATGAGACAGTTCCACATGTTTTCTCTGTCTCCTTTTTATTTCTACGTATTCCACATCCCCGTTCAATTTTAGCGTTAAATTGCGATGAAAGTTGTTTCGCTCTTTTTTCCTAAAGGTGTCTCGGGGACGGTGCCTGGCGGAATGAGGAGAGAGAGAGTAGAGAGTATAGAGGACTGGTAGCAACTCCTTCCCTGCCTCATTACTGTGTGGGAAGCTGGTCTGTCCTCTCATACACAGCACACACTCACATATCGTACATAATCATATTTTAAAACATTTCCACTTTGCCCCTCCATTACATTCAAAAGGCTTTAGTCGAAGTTTCACGTATTTTCAGACATTGTTTCTTTATGACTCTAGTGGAAGATTAATAAGGTTTCTAGAATATTAATAGGGAAAATACTCTTGAAAACCTGGGTAATCATCTCCTTGTCCTTTCAAAATAGACCTGGTGAGAGAACGAAGCGTTTTAGAATATGGGCCACACACACACACACACACACACACACACACACACACACACACACACACACACACACACAAAGTTTTCTCCTATATACGAATAAATATCTTGAATGGTATATAAGAGGTGATGATAGAGGCGGTAAGAAAGCTGTATCTACTGAATGAAAACTGGAAAAGACAAGACCACACATATAACAATGAAGTGACACACACACACACACACACACACACACACACACACACACAAAAGGCAGGAGATGGAGGATGTAGGTGCGATGTGGCTGGGACGAAGGATAACCACACCATGACCTAGAGTAGCGCAGCGTGTCACAGCTATTTTTTGGGGACGAGTGAGGAGCGGGACGGATATGGGGTGTACATACTATAGCCACCCAAGGTAAAGAAAGGATACCCTCCCTTGTTCCTCACACCACGCTCTCCATATCTCTCTTAGTAAGGTTAAAAGTGTAATGTGCGCAAAATTCAAATAAAGTCTCCCTTAAATTGCAGTTTTAAAGAAGGCATTTTTTTTTTTTTTTTTTTTACGTGGTCCGCTCACAACTCTTATTAGTCGGATTAGAAGAGCATGCATGTTAGAGAAATGAGAAAAAGGTGTCACGAAATCCACAGTAACAGAAAACCAGCATATATACA
Organism: Portunus trituberculatus; assembly: GCF_017591435.1. Classification (NCBI taxonomy): domain Eukaryota; kingdom Metazoa; phylum Arthropoda; class Malacostraca; order Decapoda; family Portunidae; genus Portunus; species Portunus trituberculatus. The sequence goes on along the minus strand of NC_059292.1, from coordinate 27,229,478 downwards.
TTTTTTTCATGTTCACTTTGCTTGTCCGATATCTATTATTCTCTCTCTCCCAAAAAGAAGTAAATAAATAAATAAATAAATGAATAATAATAATAATAATGTATACTGGACGAGAAGAAAATGTCCCCCTAAACCTCAGTGCTAAAAGATAAACAGGTAACATTTTTATTTTTACTTTTTTTTTTTCTAGACGACAAAATAACTCCTGAAAATAACTGCTTTCCTTTGATAAAATAGTCAGGTACTTGTAAGTTCCTGGTACTAAATCATGAAATTTCTCTTTTAAAGTCGTTTAGTTTCATTTTATAGAATTATTAGGCATTTATACGCTCTTTCTCCGCCATTTCCTTGAAGAGTCTAAAAACACTACGTAAATAACACGACACTCGCGATTTCTTACCAAATTACGAAATCACTCCTTAAAATTAACCGTTTTCCTTCACAAGATTAGCAGACGTTGACACGGTCTTTGGGGCAATTTCCTTGTAGTATTTTTTATGTCTAGATTAAAACAGAAAATTTATTCATAAATTATAAAATTATTCGCGAAAAGCACTTATTTTCTTGTGTTTATTAGATTACTGTGTGTGTATTGCTACGCTCTTTTTCCCGCTATTTTACTGTACTAAGAAGAAGCAAAATAAACAATAACTTACGGTCAAGCATTCAACAAAAAACAATTCAATTTGTTTCTCGGTTTTTCTTCTTTACACGAACTTCAATAACAAAAGAAGAAAAAAAAAAAACACTCCATGATATTCCTTTCTCTAACATCAAGAGAATAAGTCCCCCGTGTATTATAAAGTACAATGTTATGCTTCTCAGTACCACGGCATCGATTTAAACTTTAACCAAATGTCACTAGACGATGTTATCAAGCTTACCAAAGGATTACGCATCATCTAGTTACTCATTCAACACAAACACACATTTCTAACTCTAACACGGCTAATTAACGTGTAATTTGACAAAAAAAAAGTGTTTTTCTACTGAATGAATTGATATAACCGAGAACACAAAACGGCGCACAGAAATCTTAGCCACTAAACTTTTATGGATACAAGTGTACTGTTACTACAGATTTATGAAATTTATGACAGGAATTAAGGAAGGACTAACGAGAATGAAGGAAAAAATAAGGATGAAGGTATTACCTTGTGAGAGAACAAGATGAAACACGAGTAGATCAAGACTGAGTATGAGGATGAGAAGGTAGTGAGAAGGAAGGTGAAGGAAAGTACCGATACAAATACAAAATGTTGCTGGTTGCCACGTAAACTGCAGATTTGTGGCAGGAACTAAAAAAGAGAAGTGTATAAGAATAGATGCAAGTGAACTATACACGTGAGAATGAATTGGAGCACGAATAGAATAAAACAAAGACGACGAGGACGAGGAGTTGGGCGGCGAAGTACTGATAGGAATGCTGCTGGTTGCCACGGTAGCTTTGGTCACCCGCAGACTCGCCCATGTGGGTCTGTGTGGTCAGCCGCTTCCAACAGGGGTCACCACTCACCGCGGGGAAGGCGAGGCACTAAAAACATAAAGTAATAATAAAATTGTCGTTGAGTGATGATGGCATCCGAGTGCGTGGGAAGCTATGGGGACACGGCGAGGTGAGGGAGATGGATGGGAGGAAAAAAGAGGAAGGTGAAAAGGGAAGGAAAGGTGAGGAGGCGAGGTAAAAGGTGTATTTCGTAACAGGTGAGTAAAAGCGTTGATAAATAAAAGTGGTGTGAGGATTTGTTTATGATGGGGTGCTGATGGATGGCAGGATGGATGGATGGATGGATGGATGGAGTGTGGTGATGAAAAAATATAATACGTTGTGGCTGAGCTTGTGTGATATTGTAGTGTGGTGTGGTGTGGTGTGGTGCGGTGAAGTACGATGTGGTGTCTTGTGCTGTGCTATGGTATCAAGGTTTATGTTTCTATATTATGTTACATCGTGGTATAGTGTGGCGTGTTGTGGTGTCTTGTCTCGTGCTATGCTGTGCTGTTTCCTATCATTTTGTTATTCTATTGTAATCTGAGAATCAAGAAGAAATGAAACACGTAAGGAAATGTCATGATCTGGCGCTGTGCTGCGTTACATCACCTTGTACTAAAAGCGCATCAGAGTAAACTATATCGTCGCGGACTCCTGTAAACCTGCACCAGAATACCGCAATGTGTACCCAGGCCATGCTGCTCTCACGTGTGGTTCGGGCTGAGGTGGGAGTGGCAGGAGTGGCATGATTCCTGTATGATCTGGCAACACAATGTGACACGTCGTAAAGCTGAGAAGTGTGGCGTAAAGTGCGGGCAGGATGTGGTCACTCTGAGTGGTGTGGATTCGAAGCAACAGCAGAGGTTAACCAGTTGTTAACCTTTCCACCTTCCCCAATAAATGTGTTACTGAGAGTGGTAGTAGTAGTGATGGTGGTGGTGGTAGTGGTGGTGAGATCAGCAAGAGTCTTACTGTTGAAGGAGAATATGAAAGACCGATAAGTACTCTTCTCCAGTATTCCTTCTTTATTTAGTGTTCTTTCTTTTTCTTTTATGCGAGAGACAATGCGTGGTTATTTTCTTTTCCCTGAATAGTTCGTCTTTGCCTTTGGGTTCCTTAAGGACAAATGAAAATAAAAATAAAAAAGGTAAAAAGGAGAGAAAACGTAGAAGGAAGGCGAGAAAAAAGTAAGAAAACACGATAGATAAATGTAAATCAGAGGAAAAATCGGAAGAAAAACCAACAACAAAAGATAAACATCGAATAATGAACTAGAAAAAAAAAAAAAATAAGACGGATAAAGAGAAGTAAAGTGACGAGAAGGAAAGACGGAGAGGATAAGGAGAAAGGTAGTGGCTTGGTGGGATGGGGTGGAACAGAAGATGGGAGGGATGGAGGATGGGGAGGGTGGGTGAGGACTTAAAACGTTTATTACACTAACGGAAATCTGCCCACCCTCTACCTGGACACTCCCGAGTCTTCCTTCCGACGCGATAACTCATGGGACAGAGGACGCGGGGAAGCGGAGATAGGTAGGAGACCGTGAGAGGAAGATCCATAATTCAAATAATGATAAAAGAAAAAAAAAAAAAAAAACCCAGCCGAATAACATAGTATTAGGAGAACATAATGAGAGACACTTGGACATTGTGAGGAGGACACAAAGCGATAGTAATGCGGAGAAAGGACACATGAGGGAACAAAGAGACAGTTTAGGGCACAGATACAGTGAGGAGACACAGGAACATAGTGAGGAGGATACGTAGCAGTGATGAGAGAGATACAAGGCCATGGAAAGGACTAAGAAACAAGAGGAAGACACCAAACAACTGAGAGGGACACAGGACAGTAAGCCTCAAGGTATACAAACTGAGGTAGTATGGCAAGACTCACCCAGAATGCCATCGATGCTGTGGTCTTTGCGCGGGTCATCGTCTCTCTTGCCGCCCCTCAGGATCCTGCTGATGGAGCTGACGGAGGGAGCCGACGCCTTGTCCACCACACCCTCCTGACGGCCGAGAAGACAGAGAGAGAGAGAAGAGGAATGTTAGATGCGGAAGTGGCAAGGGGAAAAGATCTCGGGAGGGGTGAGTGGATGGTGTCCGTAGGTGTGAGGTAGTGAAGAGATGATGAAAGGTTGGAAGTAAAGGAATGAGTTGATGATGTGAGTGGATGTAAGGTGATGGAAGGATAATGGAGTAGGATAAAAGAAGACTGTAAGTGGAGGGATGAACTGATAAAAGTGGGCGCAAGGTAGTAGAATAGAGTGGATGAATAGGCTGGGGAAGGCTGGATGTGGAGGGATGAACTGATGAAATGAGCGTAAGGTAGTGGAATAGAGTGGAAGCATAAGGTGAGGGATGGCTGTAAGATGAGAGATGTATTGATGGAGTGGACGTAAGGTAGTGTACATAATAGGGTGGAGCATAAGGTGAGGGAAGAGTAGAAGTGGAAGAATGAATCGATGAAGTGGGTGTAAGCTAAGGGAATAGAGTGATGGAACAGAACAACACAGAAAGGTGGAGAGGGGATGGGCTCGTGAGTGGAGGTGGAAGTAAGGTGCAATGGGCGAGTGGAGGCAAAATAATGGAAGACTGGAAGGGGAGAGGCGCGTGCGGAGGAACAATGTATCAAGAAAGTATAGTGTTCAGCTCACAAATAAGAACATAATACATTACATGAATACATATAAACACATAAAGATACATGCAGCATTGGTCTCCCACACGTAGCAACACTATGGATCATATTTTAAAACATTTCTGCAACGCCCTTCTACCATTTCCAAAAGTCCATAGTTGAAATTACGCGAGATTTCAAGCATGTTTTTACGGTGTGGTGACAGATTAATAAGAGTTCCACATCATAACAAGGAGAAGCAATCTTAATACAGCTGATCATCTCCGTGGCCTTTGACAGATTAACAAGAGTTCCACATCATCACAAGGAGAAGCACTCTTAACACAGCTGATCATCTCCGTGTCATTTGAAAACAGTCGTGGTGAGAGAGCAGAGTGTTTGAAAATACTGGGCTGGATGTCAGTTCCCGGGGCTTGTCATGTTTGTGGTTAGTGGCTCGCTTCAACAGAAACCCCCGAACAAGAATCGATGGCTGCGTATATTTAAAACAACAGTGCTAAGATTGGGGACGGGTTCGGGGAGGTACTGATGTTATTAATGAAGGCCACAGGAGGGGAGTCTGGACTGTAATTGAATGTAGTGTCATCAATCTTGTGGTTATATACTGCATTTTATCTGAATGTGGTGTCGCAACGCCATTACAATTTATTCTCACTACATCTATGGATGTAATTCAAATCATACATATTTTTTGGTGTGTGATTCTCAATAATTTGAATTAAATTCCTGCTAGTGGGGCGTTGATGAAGGCCATGCAAGGTTTAGTCACGGATTTACAGCATGATTGATCTCATTGTGAACGCTTGGTCAGTCAGTAAGCAGTCAGTCAGTCAGCCAGTCCGTTAGTCGGTAAGTCTGTCAGTTTTAGTTTTATTCTAATGATTCATCATGTAAGAGCGAACCCAACAACATTAATGGTATAAAATCTACGCGTAAAGGCAAGAAAACAGAAAGGATTCTGATTTTAAAAAAACTTTTTTCCGGAAAGTACTTCAAGAGGCATCGTGCGTCAAATAACAGAGACACTCTTATGTTGTATTCCTCTTTGCTTGAAAGCTTCATTTTTCTGACAGAAGCGCGAACTCTGCTGTTTGGTGTTATCCTTTTATGTTCAGAAACCGAGAGAGTTAATTTAATGATAGTGGTTTCGGTTGTATCACCAAAAATATTGCAGTGCCATCAGGCATCTCCTGAGTGAAGATTTCTTAATGGTTCGCCCACCGAGTGTGGCTGCGAACCAACTCGAAACTAATCGTTCGACAACTGTAAAGAAAATGAACAGTTACAGTGATGATGCTTTCGAAATT
>NC_059292.1:27191542-27219042 GCF_017591435.1 Portunus trituberculatus | reverse complement strand
GGTACTGGCTGCTACTGCACCGGTCTCTGATAGCAGGAAAAAATATCCTCGCCACTCACTAGGAGAAGAGCACAGCGGCGGTGGCGTTGTGTTGTCGCCTCGTCACGGAAGCTTGTCCGCCCCTCATCGCATTACACACCGCGGCTCATCCGTGGTCCGCGCGTCCACAGGCACCACCACCACCACTACCGCCATCACCAACACCATTGCCAACACCATCAACAGCACCACAGCCTCGATAAATATTCAGCCTTCCGATGCACGCCCGACACCACCGCGCAGTTTACACCAGGTCGCCGCCGTTCAAATCAATGTTCACAGATTAATCACGCACGAATGGTGGGTTCGGGTCGGTCGCTGCTGACCTAACTTTCTCACACGCATCGAGGTTCAGGTGGTGTGGCGGTGCGCAGGTGAGAGTCAGCGGCACTCCCTCACTCAACACTCACAGGAAAAATAAAAAAACGAAAATAAAAACACAGGTAGGCTAATATGGTTAATAAGCCACCGTGATTTCCAAGTAAGTACCACGTCAGAGGATGTGTGGTCACTGCGTGCGTATGTGTGTGCGTGTGTCACAGGACGCCCTTGCCTCGTACCGGTGGCAGTTTCTCAAAAGTGTGAAGCGTGAGGGAGGAAGAAGGAGGAGGGAGGGAGGGAGGACTGCTTGAGAAGGAGGAGGTAACACGACTGACGAATCGGTGACATGGAGAGTAGGTTTTATGTCACCCGCGTGAGGAGGAACCCATGGCGAGGCTGCCCAGTACTGCCCACCAATATGCCTCCTTATCCCCACCCCATACCCCGCCCCACGTCCTTGCCCTCCCTTCCTTATCCACACCCTCAAATACCACCATAACCACCACCACCATCACCACCACCACTACCTTCCTTCCTTCCTTTCACGTCCTTCTTCCTCTAACCACTGCTTTGCTACCAGACCAGCTACCAGTCTCGTATATATTGGTTAGCTTATGACTTCCTCTTTTATTGGTACCTGTTTAATTGTACGCCACTTTATGTATAGCCTGCTGATATCTTTCGGTAATTAGGCATTATTTATATATCTCCCCTTTTCTGTTTCTTATTCGTGCAATTATACATATATCCATTCATTCACTAGTTCTCTCTCTCTCTCTCTCTCTCTCTCTCTCTCTCTCTCTACACACACCATACCCTTACCATAACACCACCACATACCAGCGTTTCCCCACCGCCATAAATCTGTGATCAAAAAGAAACATTCCCACGGGCGGGGCGAGGCGAGGACGTTCAGGTGAGGAGAGAAAGTAGCACAGATTTGCCAATTAAAACAAAAGGCCTGATTGTTCTTAATTTATTGCCCCCCTCATACAGCACACCTTCGTCCCAGCGTCCCTTAGCCTCCCGTCCCGTCTCTTCCCTGTCCTTTCCTGTCTCGTTCTGTCGCTGTCAATTTCCCGGTCTCCTCTCTTTTTCTTTCCCTACTCTCTCCTTCTCTCCGACGCCTCTCTCGCCACTCAGCGCGGGCTCCCGTGAAGCGACTGACGAAACCAGCGTAAGAATACACCAATAAACAATTGAACGTTCTGAAATTGATTTGAACACCTCGTCAGGTTTTCGTGCTCCCTCGCTGGCAGAAATAAGCGGCTTCAAATACGTGTGTGTGTGTGTGTGTGTGTGTGTGTGTGTGTGTGTGTGTGTTCATTCTTTCTTGCTCGACCTTACTTAATATGCAAGAAAGCTTATTATAAATCTATCGTGATGAGGAAATATATACATAAACTATTTGATGTGTGTTTCCTTTTATTTATTTATTTTTTTCACATTCATACCATTCCTTGCTAAGTCTTTCTTCGCGTGTGAGAAAGTTAATTGTAATGAATAACAATCAGAAAGACCATAAAATATTGACGGCAAATAAGAAAATGTGCTTCTTTCTAACACTCAATCATAATTTATTCCATCCCTTGCTTAATCTTCCTTTATCCTCAAGAAAGTCAGACATAATGAATAACAACTTAAAGGAAAACACGGAAAACCTCACGAAATAGTTAACCACTGGTGCACCTCAAGGCGTTGCGTTTTTTCCTGCATTGCAATATTCAAGGTGAGATGAAGCCGAGAATTAATCACCACTACGTCATTACCATTACTATTACCACTAGCCTCGATGTCTGTGGCCTCGAGCACAGCCGCGACAACTTGCTGTATCCTTATTTAGAAACGCTTGGCTCTCTCACCACCACTATTTTCAAAGGCCACAGAGATGATTAACAGGTTCTCATGAGTGTTTCTCCTGTTCAAAATGCATAAATCGTATTAGTCTGTCACCAGAACCGCAAAAACACCATAAAAAACACGTGTAACATCAGTTATAACCTTTTAAAAGAGAGCTTCTCCTGTTGATAATTAATACATCGCTTGAATCGGAAGAAATACTCATAAAATGCGTGTAACTTTAACTACAATCTTTTGAAACGATGATACTTGGTTAATAATGTAAAAATCTTATCATTATTTTATTAATATATCATTCGAAACGTAAAACATATAAAAAAAACTCGCGTAACTTCTATTAGTGCCTTTTAAAAGTGTTTCTCCTGTTGGTAAAGTAAAAATCTCATCCAAATATCACTCGACGCATGTTGCTTCAACTAAAGTCTGGTAAAAGAAGTGGGGATGGAGCGCAGAGGTGTTTCAGAATGTAATCCCTAACGTCACCGTCTCGCTGGTACAGTACTCCGGGTGTTGGTGAAAGCGAGGCAGTGAGGCAGTGAGGCAGTGAGGGAGAGTGTGAGGCATCCAGGTCCGCGCTAAGATCATTTTTCTGTCTCCGGCTCATCAGACAAGGGCGGTCAAAATATCCGGGAGCCATAAATCACAGCCAGTGGGAAAGATTCGCACACGTACGTATGTACGTACGTACACACACACACACACACACACACACACACACACACACACACACACACACACACACACACACACTCTAAAAGGTGGAATTAGTGGAAAGGTTCGTGTGTGTGTGTGTGTGTGTGTGTGTGTACCTCAAGAACGTAAAGCATATACATGATTTTCAAAGTTTATCCTCTCTTGAAAGCTTGAGAGAGAGAGAGAGAGAGAGAGAGAGAGAGAGAGAGAGAGAGAGAGAGAGAGAGAGAGAGAGAGAGAGAATAAGAAAGCTGAATACTGAGGGAGCGAGGCAGTACCGGGACAAGGAGGTGGGGCAGTAGGAGTAGGGGGAGGGAGAAGAAGGCGGTAAAAGCAAAGTTTCCTAAGTTTCCTCGTGTCATAAAACTGCCCAGTAAGTACAGCCTCCCTCCATCAGTCACCCTCCTCCTCCTCCTCCTCCTCCTCCTCCTCCTCCCCACCAGACACCTCTCTCCCAAGTCCTCCCCTACCCTCCTCCGGTACTCCCGCTCTTCCTTCACTTTACTGAGGCGCTGAGTTGAGTAATCGCTGTCTAATTTCGTCTGCCCCTCGAGGTTCCTTTTCTCTTCTCCGTTTTCTTTGTCGAGTCGGTGTTGTGTTTGTGTTGCATAGATTTGTTTCTGTGTTGACTGATTGACTGATTGACTGATTGATTGATGCTGAGGAAAACTGAATGGGATCGACGGTTTTCTTTTTCTGATTTTGATTCGAGTTTGAGGAGGAGGAGGAGGAGGAGGAGGAGGAGGAGGAGGAGGAGGAGAGGTGGCATCTTGAGGAATTGGATGGAAGGTAAAAAAAAAAAAAAAAAAAAAAAAAAAAAAAAAAAAAAAACTAAAGGAGAAAAGAAGAAAAAGCCTGTTTGATTCAAAGTCATCTAACGACACCGCAGCTTCTTCCTTCCCCCCTCTCTCTCTCTCTCTCTCTCTCTCTCTCTAAGCCGCCACCCTCTAATAAAATAATAATAAAAACTGTCTTACTGCCTTCAGCGCTTTACTGGGAGGGAGAGAGAGAGAGAGAGAGAGAGAGAGAGAGAGAGAGAGAGAGAGAGAGAGAGAGAGAGAGAGAGAGAGAGAGATAATCAGTTTCTCGGTAATAATTTCGGAAATCATCACTGGATTTTTTTACTTCCTTCTGGCTGTATCCTATTTTTTTATATCTAATACTTTTTCTTTTTACTTTCACGTTTTTCGTTTCGTCTTTTCAGCGTAAATTGTATGTATTTCTTAATTCCTTCAATAGAGGGACACATTTTCTTTTAGAGATCTGTGTACGACTAGACCATTTTATCGACATTAGGAAAGGCCTATGGAGGTCAAAAGATTAATGAATTAATGACCACAGTCTTCACTATTCTAATCCCCCACATATGAGTTTTTGAAGCTGTACAAAATCACCAAATAGTAAGCAGACTGAGTATGGAAGCGCGTCATGCTGCTCAAGGGGTTAATGATTTACCTTATACATTTCCTTAAAGTTTTTGATTAATATTTGGTAAGTGTTTCTTTAATTACCAATCACTGAGACATCTTTATTTGTTCTACAGCCATCCCAAATCTTTAAGCTTCAAAGATATTGCAAAAATCTAGTCTATTTTACCCTTTACTTTCTATTCAGCATTTCGCATTACTATGAAAGGATTAATTTTCACTCAATACTGACCTCTTCTATTATTTTTACCCACTCTTCTTCGTCCATCTCCTCAGAAATCATCACTTTATCCAGATCATTCAGAAAGACTTCCTTAATTCACTCCCTATCCTCTACACACTAACTATCAAGACACATTTACCAGAGAATTCAAATAACTAACTTAAAATGCTTCTTCTTACTCCACGCAGTGACATCTATTTGCATTCTGGCATCATTATAATTTTCCGTGTTAGTTTTGCAAGCAGTGTGTGGTTTTGGAGGCAGTTTCTCTTTCCTGCTGGGGTAAATAAGCCAGCCAGGGATAATGAGTCTGTTTATCTCGCGAGTAAGAAAGCGAGAAGGACGTGACGGGGAAAACATTTTGTCTTGGATGGGTTGTGTGTGTGTGTGTGTGTGTGTGTGTGTGTGTGTGTGTGTGTGTGTGTGTGTGTGTGTGTGTGTGTGTGTGTGAGAGAGAGAGAGAGAGAGAGAGAGAGAGAGAGAGAGAGAGAGAGAGAGAGAGAGAGAGAGAGAGAGAGAGAGAGAGAGAGAGAGAGAGAGAGAGAGAGAGAGAGAGAGAGAGAGAGAGAGAGAGAGAGAGAGAGAGAGAGAGAGAGAGAGATTTACAGACAAAAATATAGACAATAAAAAAAAAAAAAGCAGAGAAACAAGAACAGACAGACCAAAAGACAAAGACAAATATTCAAACACAAAAACAGACATACAAACAAACAGAAAGTAGGCCATCTTCCCTCTTGTGAGAATCGAAACAGCAGCAGCAGCAACAGCAATCACAGTAGCCAAATGAACGAGGAACTGCACTGCATCTTTCCCACAAGCACTGAGACCTTACCACACATTACACGCACTGGGAGAAAAAATATAAATACTCCTCAGTGTCCTACAGGCGACCACCACCGCCACACTTACTGCTATTGTCGAGAATGCACTGCTTACACAACACTTACATGCAATAATCCAAACATAACTCGTGTTTACAAGCGTGGCACAGCTAAGCCGCCCGCCGCCACCGTCCTAAAACCCAAAATCATGATCGTAATAAATAAACCCTAAGAGCTTAAAGAGGAGCGAAGGAGCGTTCATAATTATTTTCCTGCCCTTCCCCACCTTGACACACGGAAGGGACGCGAGGATCGAGACTAAGTAAGGGTGGTCTGTGAATGCTGCTGCTGCTTGTGTGGCGAATCCTTCCTTCCTATTTTTGGGGTAAAGTGCTGCATCTTCATCGTCTTCTTATCTTCGTCTCAGTTCAAGGTTCCTTCTACGTGACACAGACTGGTGGGTGTTACGATCTCGCCATAGCATCACTTCGTAAATTCCATAGTGTAGCTTATGAAAGTTTGTGGTTGTAGCACCATTTTAATTCATCAAACACTTTTTCAATTCCTTCCCTCCCTCCCTTCCTCCCTCTCCCATTCTCTTACAACACACGGCGAAGTAGGAAAGACCAAACAGCCTTCAGAGCAATTCAGACACGCCTCTTTCGTTCGATCTCACAACAAAGCCTTCCTCAAACATATTTCACAACTGTATACATGTTTTCACCACATAATACAACCTTGGGGAGCCTTTCGTCTTTTACTCGTATAATGCTACTACTTTGCCTTTAGATTAGTTTCTGTGGTTTATCACCTACAGGAGTCATGAAGGTTAGTAAGTAGGTCTGAGGTTTGATTCTCCTTTGTGTTCCTTTGTACTACTGTGCTTTCCTGGAAGAGTTTAGGACTGACTTCACTGTGGTAGTGGCTGACTTCGTGAGACTTTGCCTCGTGTTTTGAAACTCTGGGTTCTCCTAAAGATCATTTTCAAAGTCCAAAGAGATTATTAGTCAGGTTCTCATAAATGCTTTTCTTGTAGATGATGCAGAACTCTTGATAATTTTCACTAAAATCATGAAAACTCTCCCTGTATTTTTAAAATACTCTGGATTTTCAAGAGGATTATTACTAAAGTTCATAGAAGTGTTAATTGTGTTCTCATGAATGTTATTCCGACTGATGATGCCGAATCCTTGCAATCATTAAAAAAAAAACCACTCTTGAAAACCTCGATAACATCCACTTGGACATCTTTAAAAGTAACCGAATAGCACAACCATGACATTTCAAAACACTCCTCTAACACCTACCACTGCGCCTGATAGAAATACTCGTTATGGCACAGAAACATTCGATAATTGAGAATACAATCGTTTTCTGAGTGTCCCTGAGTCTTCCTAACACTTACTCGTACCAGCTAACACAAGAGCAGCTTTACGCATGGCAGTGATGAATACGACAAAAGGTGAAAGCTAGTCGAGCATCAATTCCTTCTCATGCACCTTTCAACACCTTCAGCTGCCTCGTAAGTGCTTCATTATTCTCACGCACACTGCCTCCATGAATCACAGAGGGCCCACCACGGCGCCACATCTCATTCCTTGCACGCCCTTCTTCCTTTCCTTCCTCCTCCTCCCTCTCCTTCTCTCCTCCTCATTCTCCTTCTCTTCCTCCTCCTCCTCCTCCTCCTCGTCTCCTGTCCAGCCGTGTTTGATGTTTATATGTTTCGTCTTGTTACGCGGATGTTAGTGATTTGATTCTGGTTTTCCTTCCTCTTGCTGTGATGTATTCTGACGTATTCCGCCTCGATCTGTTTTCTTTTTTTTCTTTTTTCTTTTTCCTGATTACAAAAGAGAGAGAGAATGATGGACTTATCATCAGATCTCTCTCTCTCTCTCTCTCTCTCTCTCTCTCTGCTGATAAGAGAATACATACTGAAAAAGACAAATTATGGAATATATTCATAACTCTTATCTATTGGCGTTTACTTCCTTCTCTCTCTCTCTCTCTCTCTCTCTGTCCACGTTCCCATCATGTCCCTTCCTTTTTATGCCTCCCAGAACACCTGTGGGCTTTACCTGGGCATCATCGCACTCATCATGCCCCATCATACCCGTCCTAGCTACCCACCCGCTCTCCGCCCCGCCCAGCATCACCCCGCCTCGCCCGTAAAACCATCACACTAGGAGTCATAAAGAAGAAGCTCTGATCACACCGCCACTCATCCTTCTACTCGTTCTTCTCGTCTTTGTTTCCTTCCGCCTTCCCGTTTTTTTCCCGTTTTGAGTTGTTTTTTTTCATCCATTTTTTTTATTTATTACTTTTTTTTCTATTTCTATGGGTAACTGAATTTTTTTGGATTACCGGTTTTGTGTTTTTTTTTCTTTTTATTTAATTTCGTTTTCTTTTTTCGTTAAGTCTTCCTTTTTTCCAAATTTTCTCTTCGTTTTCCTTTCATGTTCATAAGTTTTTTTTTTTATTCGTTTTATTTTTTTCGATTTTTTTTAGGGGGGGAGGATTATCTACAGTTTTGTCTACTTGGTTTTTCCTTTATTTTCTTGATTTTTTTTTATTTCTAGACCTTCCCCCGATCCTATTCACGTCTTTCCTTTGTCTTTCTGTCACTTGTTCACGACATGTCCGCTTTCTATGTCTTCGTATCCCATTTTCTTTGATTTTCCTGCGTCTCTTTTTCCTCTTACTTCAGTTCCTCTCTTTCCATCTTATTTTCTTAACATTTTTATTTCGGTCCTTAATCTTATCATTATCATTATTATTATCTTCTTCTGTTTCCTTTCCTTTCCTCCTTCTCCATCTCTTCTTCTTCTTCTTCTTCTTCTTCTTTTTCCTCCTCCTACTCTTCCAGGCGTCCACGTGGTTTCCTCAACTTCCCTCCCTTGGTCTTCTCATCACCTCTTCCAGCCTCAGTGTTCCTGCCTCTCCTGCTTCTCTGCCTCGTATGCAAATTTCTTCTTTGGGAATGTGTGAGTGAATGATGAAATATTGACTCTCTCTCTCTCTCTCTCAAAACAGAATAGCAAGGATTGGAGGTAAGAAGAGGGAATAAATAAAAAAAAAAGATGGAAGGAGGGAAAGGATGGGATTGATAACTGGATGAATGAATGGAGGAAAGAAAAAAAAAGAAAAGAAGGAACAGGACAAGTGAGAACAGGGTGATAAAAAGAAGAGATGAATAGATCGATGAATAGAAGGAAGAGAAAAGAAACAGATGGCGATAAGAAAAAAAGAATAGAGAAAGGAAAGATAGGAATGGATGGATGAACAGATACATGAATGGAGAGGAGGAGGAGGAGGAGGAGGAGGAGGAGGAGGAGGAGGAGGAAGAGGAGGAGGTAGAGAGGGTTAGGGGAGGTGGTGAAGGGAGGGAGGGAGGGAGGGAGGGAGGGAGGAGGGTGCACCAAGCCTCCTCTTAACAACCGGCCATAATCTCGCGGCAATTCTGTCATGATGCGTCACAAAAAAACTGTGTCAGGTGGGTTATGGGCCTACCTGTCTTGTGTTCTCCCCTCCACCATCCCTCCACCATCCCTCCCTCCTCCTCCTCCTCCTCCTCCTCCTCCTCGTTTTCTTCTTCTTCCTACTGTTCCTCCTTCAGCCGCCTATCGTCTTCTTTTTCTTCTTCTTCTTCTGCCGCCTATTCTTGCCCTCCTCTTCCTCGCCCTCATTTCCCTGCCATCTCGACTTCTTGTTCTACCTTTCTTCCTTCTTCTCCTCCCTCTCCGTAGTTTCTTCTCCCTTCTCTTATAATCAATGTTTTCTTTATATAGTTTGCTTAATCATCTATTTGTTTTCTTATCCCATTTTCTTTCATTAGTTTTCCATTCCTGTCTTTTTATTTCCATTTTCTCTCTGTTTGCTCGTTTATCCGCTCGTATTTTCACCATCTATTCATTTTTTTCTCTACTTTTTCTCGTCGTCGTCGTCGTTGTAGTAGTAGTAGTTGTAGTAGTAGTAGTAGTAGTAGTAGTAGTAGTAGTAGTAGTAGTAGTAGTTGTTGTTGTTGCTGTTTTTTCTTGTTCTTTTTGTTCTCGTCCTTTTTTCTTATTCTCTATTTCTTGTTCTTGTTCTTTTCTTTCCTCCTCCTCTTCCTCCTCCTCCTCCTCCTCCTCCTCCTCCTCCTCCTCCTCTTCTCCTCCTCTCTTCTTCTCTTCTTCTTCTTCTTCTTCTTCTTCTTCTTCTTCTTCTTCTTCTTCTTCTCCTCCTCCTCCTCCTCCTCCTCCTCCTCCTCCTCCTCCTCCTCCTCCTCCTCTTCCTTAGTTTTCCCTTCTTCGTTTTCCATCCTCTCATACCTCCACCATCTCTATCTTCCCACCACCCTCCTCCTCCTCCTCCTCCTCCTCCTCCTCCTCCTCCTCCTCCTCCTCCACCTCCCAGACCGGCCATAAAACAATTTCCCTCCCTCCCTATAGAGGTTCTGCCCACCGTAGCCCCTGGGGGAAATTTTCATAACGTGTATAAGCATTTGAGTAATATTTGCATAAGTAAGAGATATTAGAGAAAGATGTAGTGGTGGGTTTTTAAGGGTATAGTATATAGTGATTATAGAGGTGGTCATTATTGTAGGGTGGTGGTTGTTGTTTTCATTTTTCTTTTTTCCTTTTCTTTTTCTTTTTCGTATATTTCTTCTTTTTCTTCTTCAACTACTACTACTACTATTTCTACTACTACTACTACTACTACCACTACTGCTACTCATTGTTATCATTATTCATACATTAATTAGTACTATCATTCATACATTAATTCCAGAGTTACATCACCACAGAGAAGTGTTAGTGGCCGCTACAGCAACAAAATGGCGTAAGAATACTATAGGGGAAGAGAAAGAAAGGGAGAGGCGGAGAAGCAACACGCAGAGGAGGGGTCATTGTAAGGGAGAATGCTTAATGGGTGCAGGGAGGAGGCGGAGAGACAAGTCAAGCAATACACGAAGAAAGAAACGTGAGGGAGAATGCTAAGACAGGATAAAGAAAGAAGAAACAAGTCAAATAACACACGAATGAAGGAATGTTTGGAAGGAGGACAAGGTGAAGAGGCAAGACAAGCAACATATGAAGAAGAAAATGTTATGAGGAGAATGCTAAGGCAGGATGAAGGAGAAGAAACACGTTAAATAACACACGAGGGAGGGAATGTTGTGAGGAGGGAGGAGGCGGAGAGGCAAGTCAAGCAACACACAGAAGAGCATTGTGAGTTTGTGAGGGAAGGTGAAGCAAGCACAGCAGCACGGCGCCGCTTCGTCAGTCTCACACCCACGTGGAACTAAACGCCTGCTGGTCCGGAAGCGTGAAGCAGCGAACACTTCACCTCAGCGCCGCCACGTCATTGAGTAACACACCGCTTGTTTCACTGGCAGCGGCACATTGAGCGGGATTTTCGATTTATTTACTTTATATGCCATTAACCTGTCTCCTTAACACGTATGGAAGAAAAGTGATGGAGGAAAAGTAAAGGAGTAACTGAAGTAAAGTGATAAATATTTTTCATGAAACTACAAAAGAGAAGAATAGATTTGCATTTTTATAATGAGAAGCACAGACGTCCGACAATGAAAAAATAAATATCTAGAATAGAATATTGACAACAATTCCTTTACGATACGAGGATAAATGTAAAATTGGTTCTACAATAAATAATTTAAAAAGAAATGGAAAATGGAAAAATGCAACTTATGTATATGTAAAGTTTCAACAATTCTGTTTTAATAATACATATATATTAATTTTACACGCAAAGAAAATTTGACGATGGCTACAATAATGACACACACACAAAAAAAGGAAAAGAAATAGAAATAATAAAATCTGCAAAATTCCGAAAAAAAAATTATTAAAGAAGAAAACATAATATACTGTCCTGTTTCCATGTGACGAAAAGAAACTCTGTAAGAGACCCAGAGGTAATTCTAATGTGCACCGAGGAGACGCAATATGAAAAAGACCCATAAGTAATTCTAATGTGCACCGAAGAAACGCAGTATGAAAAAGACCCAGAGGTGCGCTGAAGAGACTCAATGTGAAAAAGATCTAGAGGTAATTCTTATGTGCACCGAAGAGACTCAGTGTGAAAAAAAAGACAGCAAGCATCCTTAGGTGTCTATAGAAACTGTTTGTAGTATTCACACTCGACGCAAAGGAAAGGGTCAGGGGATAGAGAATCGAAGCCCTTAGTGATACAGTTACTGATGAAAGTATGAAAATGTGTATATTGGTGATTCCAGATGTAAGAAAGCTTGAATAATATGAACACACACACACACACACACACTCTCTCTCTCTCTCTCTCTCTCGCTTTCACTCGTCACCTGAAGTAAGGATAATAATAATCAAGAGTGTCTAAATTCACAGCCTTAGTTGCTTCCTCACAGGTCTCCTTCACAGCTAAGATATGAGAGAGAGTAGAGAGAAATATAGATTCTGAAGTAAATTATATCTTTCTGATCGGAGTTACCAGAAAATTTTACATACAGTCTCTCTCTCTCTCTCTCTCTCTCTCTCTCTCTCTCTCTCTCATGTTATCTGCTTTCACTCGTTCCGGGAAGTGAGGATAATATAGGTTTTAAATGTCACTAGAGAGAGAGAGAGAGAGAGAGAGAGAGAGAGAGAGAGAGAGAGAGAGAGAGAGAGAGAGAGAGAGAGAGAGAGAGACGCAAATACTCTACACTCTGTCACAGTAAGGTAATGCTTCTGATTCTTTTTCAAATTACCTACCAAATCAAGAAGAGATAAAGGTCGATATGAATACGACGATAGAATAAAAATATGTACGAAAAATAGCAAAATAAAAATAAATTGATCTAGAAAGTTAAATAACGGGAGATACAAAACACGACGATGGGAACCTAACAATTTACGCTTTCTGTGCGAGAACTTTATTTTCTGTTTATGTATATTTTTTTTATTGTACGTAATAAAAAGATTCTTGTAACAATAAAAGAAGAAAAAAAAATTCCTTACTTTTACAGAGTTGTGGATATTCTTTAACATTTTCTTTTTTTTGTGCGAGTATAATTTTTTCAACTGTCATAAGTAACAGTTCATATATATAAAAAAAAAAGGAAATATAATCCTAGAAATCTTTATAAACACAAACAGTACGGTGAAATAAAAGGTTAATGATGATGATGATGATACTGATGATGATGATGATGATGACGGACAATATTATAACACCTTTCACTCTATCAATAAATCATTCTGACTGCAATCTTTTATTTTATTTTTTTCATGCGACTCATATTTGTAAGACTTCATTCGATTTGTAAGATCTCATTTGATATCAGATAGTAAGAAGATGCAGCCAAAGACGAAGTGAAAGTAAAAAAAAAAAGTACAAATAGATTTCAAATAACACGTAGAAATATGAAAGAACGTTCACCTTCCCTTTCATTTATGTACTGTGATGAAAAAAAGCGGAAATGTAAAGAGGATTTCAATGTCTTGTTTTCTTTTTTAGTTAGAATATTCCTTTTAAGCTCTTATGTTGTCCGTCCATTTATTTCTCTGTTCGTCTGTATCCTCTCTCTCTCTCTCTCTCTCTCTCTCTCTCTCTCTCTCTCTCTCTCTCTCTCTCACACAAGGCTTTCATTACCACACTTAACATTCACTTTACCCTCAGTTGTGAGTAGGATTTTCCCAGCTTTGTACATCTGTGTGTGTGTGTGTGTGTGTGTGTGTGTGTGTGTGTCGAGTTGGTGAGAGGAGGTGCCAAAGAGGACCACAACGAGGGGAGAGGGAAGGGGAGGAGTGAGGGAAAAGAGAGGGGAAAAAGGGAGCCACTAATTATGCTAACTGGGCGGTACTTGTGAAGAGGGAAGAGGGAGTGAGGAAGGACGGGATGGAGAGGAGGAGGGAAGAGGAGGAGGAACGAAAAAAGGTGAAGGGAAGATGGGAGGAGTGAAAAGGAATTGAAGAGGACAGAAAAAGGAGGGAAGAAAAGTGAATGAAAGAAAATGAGAGAGAGAGAGAGAGAGAGAGAGAGAGAGAGAGAGAGAGAGAGAGAGAGAGAGAGAGAGAGAGAGAGTTGAAGAAAAAATAAATATAGAAAGAGATAAAGTTAGTGAAAATATATTTGAGGACAGGAAAATAAGCAGCAGTAGTGAGTCTGTGCCAGAAATGTGATAAAGAAATAAGCAAGACAAGACAGGACGGGTGAAAGCTGCAGTGAGGTGACACCCGCACTGTGATCAGCTGTGAGGTGAAGGCGGGTCGTGGCGGCGACTGGCAGGGTGTCCCGAGGGTGATGTCCTGCGTGTGGTGGATGCTGCGGTGATTCAAATTGAGCCATAATGTGAGTTTAAGTTGTGATGGCATTTATAGCTATAAGGCAGTGTGTGTGTGTGTGTGTGTGTGTGTGTGTGTGTGTGTGTGTGTGTGTGTGTGTGTGTGTGTGTGTGTGTGTGTGTGTGTGTGTGTGTGTGTGTGTGTGTGTGTGTGTGTTGCAATGTGAATGTTTACGAGTCATTGGCATGTGATGACAAATTCCTCCACTACACTTAAATCATGTTAACGTACAAAAGAAGTAAAAATAAAATAAATAAAAAAAAAGACTGAGGGAGGATCAGGTTATGGTGAAGATTTGAACATTTATTTTGTACACCGCCTCCTGCTGACTTTCTCTTCGCGGAAAAGCAAGTGACAATATAGTTTCACTCATAAGCTGTTACTGCAATATATATGTATGTATGTATGTATGTATGTATGTGTATATATATATATATATATATATATATATATATATATATATATATATATATTTCCCTATTGCGTGTGATCCCATTTCCATCTCCTGTAACAAACAAACACTGCCTTTGCGTTGTCTATAAAAACAGTATGCCTTCGTAATTTTATTAAGAAAAACACACCCTTAAGACAAAAACAAGAATGTCGCGGCATATTGCAAGGAATTCCCGGAAAACCATTCCTCGCAGTGCCGGACTCCCTCAGGCACACCCATACCAGGTGACCAGACACAGGTGGGCGCTTCGCCAGCCTTCCTGCAACAAGGTACTGTCATGCCTTTAAAATCTTCATCTGTACCAAGCAAAACAAGTGACAGCAAACAAAAACTGACCAACGCCTTCCCCTGTAAAACGCCGACTCACCAAGGTGGAGTGTCTCTTCCATCTGAACACGACCTGCGCTGCGGACGCGGGGAACACGCCGCGGCCGCCAGCGTATTGAGTTTTTCTAAAAGAAAGACTCATGATTGGAGTAGCGTCTTGAAAGTAGCTCAGATAACAATAAACAGTACACGAATTTTTGACACTGCTCGGCGACGATATGAGAGAGAGAGAGAGAGAGAGAGAGAGAGAGAGAGAGAGAGAGAGAGAGAGAGAGAGAGAGAGAGAGAGAGAGAGAGAGAGAGAGAGAGAGAGAGAGAGAGAGAGAGAGAGAGGCTAAGCATGAAAGATAGCAATACAGTATTATTGACGAGCGGTGATATAAAAGAAGAATCATCAGCAAGGAGCCGAGGCAACGCTGGTCCTGAGTGAAAAGAAACAAATCTTTTGCCTTTTGTAGCGAGGCGATTGAGTGATTTTTAAATTCTTTCACTGTTTTGCTTCTCTTATCCAGTCTTCTTTGCATGTGATAAAAAATAATTTTTACTACTTTAATACTTTAATACGATAATTGTTATATAATATGAAGGACTCTTGACTATTTTGCGGGACGAAGATAAAAGTAAAAGCTTTAAAAGAAATGAAACACTCGATCAAACAGACGTGTGTTTTAAACTGTACCTAAAACTTACACTACACAATTTGTCTACGATAAGAAAAAAAACAAAACTACAGCAGTGAAAGGGTAAAGACGATGAAAAAAAAAAAAAAATAATGATAACAATTTCCGTTACATCGTCCTTTGGCAATATTTATTTCATGTCCGTAGACTTCCAAAGGAAACATCGCATCTCAGCCCTGCAGTGTGGGGAGGCAGTGTTCAGGCAGGGAGGAACCGCGGACTGCTACCACTACCACCACCACCCACCACCACCACCATCACCACCACCGCCGCTTTATTCCATCAGGGGAAGGAACAGTTGGGGTGAGCGGCCACGTGATGCACCAGATGGAGGTATACAATCATGGTCAGAAGTCGAGTCATGCGTATGACTTAATTCCATTGTTATTTATTCAGTTTATCTGTTTTTACTTCGGTATGTTTTTGTCTCGTCTCGTTAGAATCTACAAAATGGTATATTTATAACCTCTACCATGTGTAATTCAGACGGAATTTCGCAAATTCCCATATTTTTCATGTTCTTATTCAGTTACCCATTTTTTGCTGCTTCATGAGTAGCACTGGCCTGGAGATACAAAAACACAAGAAAAAAAAGTTCATCAAGATGCCAGTCCCTGAGGGAAAGCGCTAAAAGGATTGCACAAAATGGGAGGACGAGTGTCTTGGAACTTGCCTCTCGGGAAAAAAAACAAAAACAATAATATACAATCGTCAAAGGCCAAGATGAATACAAAAGCAGCCAAGGAATTCCAGAGTTTATGTTCCTAATTTCTCAATATTCTCTCTAAGGTTACTAACAAATCAAAGGAATACAGAATGAAGAAGAATTAGACCGGTAATGGGAAAAAGTGTAGCACATTAACTGATTTTTCCCACCAGCGTCGATAGCTTATGTTACCCAGACAGGCAACATTCCCGAGCACGCAGCACCGGCCCTCCTGCGTGGCATCACCTCAAGCTTCCTGGCCGGGCTGGAGAGGCTCGCATAATCCAGTGATTACAGAAGACAAACTGGACAGGTGTGGCCATACTAGGCAGGCGATGTAGAGCAGTCAGACCAAACGTGTTCGCCCGCCAAGACGCCTTAATGCAGCGTGGAGTTGGTATCGATCGAGCTACTCCGGCCAGATAAGGTAAGGCATCCTCCTGGAGTGGCATTATTGAAGCTGATGATAGTGGTGGTGGTGGTGGTGGTGGTGGTGGTGGTGGTGGTGGTGATAGTGATGGTGATGGTAATTCGGGATGATGATGGTAGTGGTGATGATTATGATGACGATGATGGAACAACACCAGTCAAACCAATATTTTCCTTTGTCATAGGTTGAAAATTCTACGTATTAGCATTTCAATAACAAAAAATTCCTATCTACGTATGTACAACTTTTTTTTTTTTCTGAGTATAAACCTTCCTCCCTATCAAGACGTCCTTTCCATCTTCTCCGTTAATACTGTCACACAAAAACTTCTCAAAACGTTCTTAACTTGCAATTTTAATCCCCAAAACTGTTCCCGCTGCTTTCTTTAACATTCCATCCCATCACACAATATTCTGCATGTCGAGTTTACGCAGCCCCCGAGTGTAGCCTGGGCGGAAAGGGTTGGAGGAAGAGGGAAGATGATCAACCTGACACTCTTATGTATTAACGCTTTGTTTCCTCACTACAACTATATTCAAAGGCCACAAAGATGATAAACAGTTCTCTCAAGAGTGTTTCCGTTCACCTGTCACTAGATCCGTAAAATTTAAACTAGAGTCTTTTGAAAGTAGTGGAGTTACAGTGCTGCTCAAAAGTGTTTCACGAGAGAGAGAGAGAGAGAGAGAGAGAGAGAGAGAGAGAGAGAGAGAGAGAGAGAGAGAGAGAGAGAGAGAGAGAGAGAGAGAGAGAGAGAGAGAGAGAGAGAGAGAGAGAGAGAGAGAGAATATCCTCACTTTTTAACTTGTCGCTCCCTCTGTCACTCTAAAACCTTGTCGCTCTCTCCCCAGTCACGCGTGTGAGACAACCATCCTGTCTTGAGGCTACAGAAGGAAGGGTGGTGAGGTGGCAGGAACATGAGATGAGCTAGATAGTGGCGAACAGAAACCACCACAATCATAACTCATTTTAACCTTAGCCACGATCATGTTATCTGAGGCTCTGGTAAAGTATAACAGATAGATAGATGAGATAAGCTGATGTGTACAAATGTGAGGAGACAGATGGATACACGAGTACTGTTATTACTTTGTCATTCGAAGTTCCGCTACAGGAAGATAGACAAGAGATGGATAGATGGACAAGAAGATAGACAGACAGACATGGAGATAAGAGAAAGATGGACAAATATATAAAGTAATGCAAAGGGGACAGACGAGGGATAGATGGACAAGAAGATACACAAACATGCAAGGAGATAAGAGACTGATGAATAAGCAGATAAAGAAATACAAAGGGAACAGACAAAGGATAGGTGAACAAGAAAATAGACATACTTGTAAGGGAGATAAGCGGAAAACTGACAGATTGACGAGCAGATGGTTTGAGATAGTTGAGGATGAGTGCTTCTCGTGATTGAGATGTTAAGGAAAACAATATTAGGTTGATTAGCTGGGTATACAATTGCTGCCGGGATTCGTGTAACATACTAACCTTGCTTTCCTTCAGTAATTGGACGCATTTTTACCTTCAGTTTTGGGGTATGATTAAACGATTTTATTTACACTAGGAAGGATCTATGGAGGTTAGAAGATTAATGGACGGAGTCTTCACTATTTTAATCACCATACAAGTTTATGAAGCTGTATAAAATCACCATATAGTAAGCAGAATATATATATATATATATATATATATATATATATATATATATATATATATATATATATATATATATATATATATATATATATATATATATATGAGAAATGTGTCATGGTACTGAAGAATCTTGGTCTTTCGATGTCCTTTGGCCTATAATCTTATCATTTGTCAAGTTTTTTTTAAAGTGAATACCAACACACAAAAAGACTCAAGATTACGGCAAACTGCTGAAATTAGTAGAAGAGAACATGGTAAGTGAACACTTTTGAATGCCACTGTACGTACCCCTGTGTGTGTGTGTGTGTGTGTGTGTGTGTGTGTGTGTGTGTGTGTGTGTGTGTGTGTGTGTGTGTGTGTGTGTGTGTGTGTGTGTGTGTGTGGTTAAAATAAAAACTAACGTAATATTTTTTTGACATTCTCTAAAAAGGATGTATTACAGTAAAACATCTGTATAAAGAAGAAAAGACTAATGAAAAGAAGAGGATATGAACCAACATACAGCTTAATAATAGCTGCTCACGATAAAAACTGATGCAATATTTCAAACATTCTTTCAAAAGGATGTATTAAATTATTTACATAAAAGAATAATAAGGCTTGTAAAAAAAGAGGAAATGAGCAAACATATATATACGTCGAAGATACCCGCTTACAATAAATACTGACACAATATTTTCTTTATTCTTTCAAAAGAATGTATTACATTGAAGTATCTGACAAAGGAAAACAACCCACAGGAAAACCAAAAGGAAGTAAGTCAATATGAAGCCGAATAGCCGCTCACCACCACCTCGTCAGCAGTTCTCTCCGCCGCCTTGGCGAGATAGCGTCAATAAACACACATTTGCAACACCCGACGAAAGTGATCCGCCTCCTGCTAATGAAAAACTTGAACTCATTACCATTACATCCCGTCCACGTAGGAGGAAAAAGTAAACCACTGTAATTAAACCAGCTACCCACAGGCGGCGGTAGCGAGGAGGCCTGACAACGCCACCTACGAGGGAGTTCATAATTATGCAAATAAAGATCAGTATTCAGAAACGCTTTGCTCTCCCACTATAGGTATTTTCTAAAGGTAACATAAATGATTAACCAGGTTCTCAAAAGTGTTTCCTATATTGGTAATGTAGAAATCTCGTTAATTTGTTACCTTAAAAGAAAAAAAAAAAAAACACACACACATTCAAAAAACCTGTGAGACAAACTAGAGAGATCATTTCGAAAGAAATGGAGGCGCGGGACAGAAGCATTACAAAATATGGCCAAATGATTCATATTTACGAGAGCTACTATTGTGAGCTGCTTATATAACCATGCCACTGGATCACTGTGGCTTGCGTTTTGAGTCAGACGTGTGCTGGTGTGTTGGTACTTGTAGTAAAGCATACGAGCAGTGACTGAATATATATATATATATCAAAGTTAATGTCAAAAGGAAAGGGGGAAGAATCGATACACATAATTCAGTTACCATCAATAAATTGCGCGACTGCTTTCTGTAATGCTGACTTTGAGTATGTGAAATATAGTAAATGGAAAACAAAAATATAAACAAAGCGTGCATTTAATGATGTAAGCACTGTGTTTGTGTATGTGTGCGATATAATACATAAATCTATCAATCAACAAATGAACATATATATATTTCGTTTCACGTGCGCACACACTTATAAGGTAGACAGACAGGTAAACAGATAGATAAACCAATAAATAATAAAGGTAGATAAGGACCACACTTAGCGAGTACACAAAGTATCTTACAAAACTAAATAGAATTAACAAACAGACATCACACACACACACACACACACACACACACACACACACACACACACACACACACACACACACACACACACACACACTTCTATCGTTCCTAATCATCATAAACCAGCAAACTAATCGCCAATCGCTTCATCACCCTTCCTCCTTCTCCTCCTCTAGGGCGTCGTTATGGTACCTCAATACTCTGGTACGTTTTTTTGGTGCCATGAAGAGCGTTCCTCCCCACGCCTCTCCTTGGCTCTGGTCAGGAGGAGAGGGAACGCAAAGGGAGATTGGCGGAGAATTGAGAGATCAGAAGAGGAAGAGGATGTACTTTTGTTATGCAGCTAATCGCGATCACCCTCTCTCTCTCTCTCTCTCGTCAGTTTTCCTGTCATGAATGTCCTGTTTCTAATTCTTCTACTTCCTCCTTCTCCTCCTCTTCTTCCTCCTCCTCCTCTTCTTCTTTTTCTTCCTTCTCCTCAGGAAGTATAGTTATCATTACATTATTACGATATCCGTGGTAACAATATGACATTAGTTTATATCATTATTGTGGTTCCTGTTGTTTTTCTTGTTGTCGTTACTATTACTACTATTATCATTATCATTATTATTATTATTATTATTACTATCATCATTATTATTACTATTTTATTATCATTATATTGTCATTATTTTCATAACTGCTGCTGCTGCTGGTACTACTACTACTACTACTACTACTACTACTACTACTACTACTGCTACTACTACTACTACTACTACTACTACTGCTACTACTATTACTACTTCTATTACAACAACTACTACTACTACTACTACTACTACTACTACTACTTCTATTACAACTACTACTACTACTACTACTACTACTACTACTACTACTACTACTACAATACGAGCCAGGACACTTTTTGTATTAACGTGAAGAGAATAAAAGAAAAAGAAGGAAGGAAAGAAAGGGAGAGATAAGAAGAGGAACATGAGTAAAGAGAGAATATAACCAAACTGAAAAAGAAATACGAACGAAATGAAATAAAGACGAAAAACGAGAAAAAAAGGGAGACAAAAACAAAACCGACAAGAGAGAGAAAAAAAGAGAGAGAGAGAGAGAGAGAGAGAGAGAGAGAGAGAGAGAGAGAGAGAGAGAGAGAGA
This sequence comes from Portunus trituberculatus, assembly GCF_017591435.1. NCBI lineage: Eukaryota > Metazoa > Arthropoda > Malacostraca > Decapoda > Portunidae > Portunus > Portunus trituberculatus. The sequence goes on along the minus strand of NC_059292.1, from coordinate 27,198,173 downwards.
GAGAGAGAACAGATGGAAAACGGGACCAGTGACAATGGTAAACGTGGAGAGGCTGATATATAGGGCGGGGAGAGACGAGGCGGGGCTGGGAGAGGCGGGGCTGGGAGAGGTGGGGCGGGGCGGCGTGGAGAGAATCGTCACACTACCCCTTCCCTCTCCCTAACCTCTCCCAACCCTCTCCCTCCCACATACGCTGCAGTAATTACCCCCTGCACCACCACCACCACCACCACCACCATCGCCACCACCACCGCCGCCGCCACCGCCGCCGCCACCACCTCAGCGTCGCCGGCCACCCGGGATGCAGAGAAAATTGGAGCACACCTGTGAGAGCCGCCATCTTGAAACCACCACCACCACCACCACGATCACTGTCTTAACCAACACCACAACTACCACCTTAACTTTAACTACTTCTATTTCTACTACTACTACTACTAGGATCACAAGTCTCCATTTTTCTCCCAATTTCTAGTTTAACCGGGATACATATGAGTGCTTGAGAGAGAGAGAGAGAGAGAGAGAGAGAGAGAGAGAGAGAGAGAGAGAGAGAGAGAGAGAGAGAGAGAGAGAGAGAGAGAATTTTACTATTAGTTAACACAACTGTTCTCGAAAATCTTATATGAACAAGCGGAAAAGAAAAACGAGGAGGAGGAGAAAGAGGAGAAGGAGAAGGAGGAGGAGGAGGAGGAGGAGGAGGAGGAGGAGGAGGAGGAGGAAGAGGAAGAGGCGGAGGAGAAGGAAGCAGCCTCACACACGCGGTGGTCTGTGACGGGAAGTTGCAACTCAGAAAAACATGAACGTCACTCACTCTTGCTACCACGCACACACACACACACACACACACACACACACACACACACACACACACACACACACACACGACCGGAGATGAAGCGAGATGGAGCATAAAACAATTGTAACGTAACATGAACTGACAATTGAGCTCCTCCCTTTTTCCTCCTCCTCCTCCTCTTCTTCCTTCTCCACCTCCTCTCATGCACCCTCTCCTATATTCTTTTTTTTTCTTTCGCCTAATTAACACGACAAGCCACTGAATCTCTATAATTTCCGATCAGAATTATAGAGTAGTGTTCTTTTTTTCGCACTCAGAAACACACACACGCACGCACACACACACACACACACACACACACACACACACACACACACACACACACACACACACACACACACACACACACACACACACACACACACACACACACACACAAAGGATCAGTTTGCCAATTCTCACATTTCTAATCTTTTATCTTTGTGAAACTATATATTTCTTTCTGTGTTCGTAATATTTTCCATTCCCGTCACCTTTCACTCACAACAAGTAAAACAAACGGGAACAGAACAAAAAGCAAAGTTATTAAAGAGCAAATGCATACATCATGACTTTTTTCACTGTCTTAATGCATTTCATACGCAAAAACCCATAATTTCTATCTCCATACCTACTTTATCCATATTCTTCATTTTTTCCACCTGTATCTTATTTCTGATTCACAACACATAAGAGTAACACACAAAAAAGCTAAGTTTCTCTCTATATACTTAAATGATATATTCTGTTTGATCACTCATGTACTGTAGTAGTTTTCACCTGCATCTCATATTCATCACTAACTCACAACACAAGAGCATCCGGAACAAACAAGCACGAACAATGAAAACACACCTACTTACACCTATATTCATTTCACAATACTTTTTCACACATTTAATAGACACACACACACACCAAAAAAAAAAAAAAAAAACATTCCTTCATACATTCGGCACATTTCACCTACACAACCTTCAACTCACAATACAAAAGAACAACGACAACAGAAACACGAACAAACAAGTCGTACCCAGAGCCTCTTCCTCATACACTCAACATTTCCCCCTTCATCTCACCTCTAACTCACAACAAAAGACTAACGGGAACAGAAAACAAGCGAGGCACACCTATAGAGTCTCCCTTCGCCTTCCTCGTGCAGTACCGGGGCGGCGGGAAAGCTGAGAGACACCTTACAATGCCGTGGCTGATTAGTTTACACGTTCCTTCACACCCCGAAGCTGCGTGAGCGTGACGGGAGAACCACGCACGGGAACTCTTGCCTGGCCTTCCTACCTGGCGAGTTTCCCACACGTCGGGGAGGGAAGGAGGAAGGAAGGGGAGGATGGCAAAAGGAAGATGAGAGAAAAAAGAGCGAAATAGAAAGAGTAGGTGATAGAAAAAGAAGCTAAAAGGAGAAGGAAGATGAGGAAGGAAAGTAGTAAGAAAAGGAGAGAAAAGGAGAGGAAGGAGAGGAGAAAAGAAAGTTAAAAGAGTAAGAGAATGAGGAGAGGAAGAGTAAGAAAAAAAGGATAAAGATGAGAAATGGATAAGGAGAAAGGGAGAAAATTAAAAAGAAGAACGACTCATACAAGGGTAGAAGAGATAAATGAAAAGGAGAAGGAGGAGAACATGAAAAAAAAAAAATATATAGGAAAAATCGAAGTAGAAACACATAAACACACAACGAAATGAAAGAAAACAAAACTAGATAAACAGAAAGAACGACAAGGATCGAAAAAAAAGAGAGAAGGAAAGGCTGAGTATTGAAGAGAAGGTGGTGAGAGTAAAAAAGGAAGAGGAGAGGGCAGGGAGAAGAGGAGAGAAAGAGAGAGAAGACAGGTATGGTGAGAGGGGAAGAGAGGAGCACTAGTATCTCTCTCTTTCTCTCCCTCCACCCTGCCTGGCTAATTACACATCCCTGCCAATTAGAGGACGCCGCCACACACCGTAATGAACTGAAGGTAATTAAACAGCTATACACCTATTGGACTTAGATTCCTGCACTGTCCTCTTCCCCTCTTCCCTCCCTGGCGCTCCATCCCCTCCTCGCCCCTTGCCTTTCATCCCTCCTCTTGCTTTCCTTATCGGCTCGTGGGCTCAAACACATCGACCTCTCACTGCGAAAATTTTTATAGGTTACCCGGGAAAAAAGTTGGGTTTTTTCTTACGTTTTCATGCTGTTTTCACCCACAGATGATGCGGATTCGTGTTAAGTATTGCTGAAAATGATGAAACTGTTGAAATTTTTGAGTCAAATGAAACTGCTGAGATTTTTGAGTATCAACTTAACGCTAGTCTTCAAGTTTTCAGTTAGAGAGAAGGCGATTTTGGGTGATACGGTCAACTCTCTCTCTCTCTCTCTCTCTCTCTCTCCTTCCCTTCCACGCCTCATCCCTTCTCCTGTCCCATCGCCGCCACGCCCCGCCTCCCCTACAGTGGGCCAAATAATTAAGTTGTCGATTAAGGGGAAACAGTGTAAGGTTGTTTACGAGATGCGACGCCGCCTTGTAATGTGGTTTTAGAAGGCGTTATTAAAGTGTTAATTCGGGTAACACTTTCAGGGGATAATTGCAAGGAATTACGGTTACAAAGGGAGAGGGAGGGAGGGAAGGAGAGAATGGGGGAAAAAGGGGTTGCATAAAAAGTGTGAATAAGGGCGATGCAACACCTTACATTGTCATTATTCATTAACATGCTTTCTGGCGTAATGATCCTCTCATCGTAACTTAGCTCGCTCCTTCCGACGCTCGCACCGGGAAGCGATAACTCACGCGGCGACATGACGGAGGAGATGAAAAAGGAAAGAGTCTGTAAAATTGTCTTCGGCGCGACGCTCTTAATTCATCCTCCGCTTGCTCCTCCGCGATAGACTGACACACTTACCTCCTTATTTCTCTTTTTTCATATTATTTTCTGACTGATATCTCCCTCTGATGTGTATGGAAATTGTCTTCGGCGCGACGCTCTCAATTCATCCTCCGCTTGCTCCCCCCGCGATAGACTGACACACTTACCTCCTTATTTCTCTTTTATATATTTCTTTTCCTGACTGATACCTTCCTCTGATACGTATGGAAGTACAAATACAGTATACGTTCTTTTAAATGTTCTAGCGATGGATTATAGAGGATCTTGATGCGTGTTTTGTTACGTGATACATTTCATTGACACGTTGATGGGAACAAAATGAACAAAATATCGTTAAGCTGTTCTGTGATATTCTGGTTTTTGCACATTCTAGCGTTGGATTATAGAAGTACTTAATGCCTTCCTTATGTTTTGTTATGTGATACCTCTCAATGACACGTAGATGGGAATGACATTAGAGTTTTTAACCTTTTCAGTACCATGCCATGATTTTATGTTTGTTCTGCTTACTGTATGCTGATTTCATAAAGCTTCAGAAACTTATGTGGGTATTGAAATAGTGAAAACTCTAGCTATTAATCTTCCGACCTCCATAAACCCTTCTTAATGTAAATAAAATCGTCTAATCATGCACAAACTCACGGTAAAAATGCATCCCCAGTACTGAAAGGGTAAAAAGTGGAAAAATCACCCTACAAATATTCCCAGCGATGGTCTGCCACTTTGCATGCTCTCACGTATCTGTTCAATTAAGTGACACGTAAGGGACAAGGAAATGATCGAGTTATTTATTGATTTTTTTTTTAGAGGTGAAAAAAAAACTAAAAAAAAATAAATAAATAAATATCGGTGATGTTCTGCGATGTCCGACGAAAGTGCTTACTGTGTGACTGTGTTTTGCTCACCTGGTCACGTAAAAGACACGCGGATGAGAACGGAAAGTGGGAAGTGAGAAGATTTTAGCGATGAGAAATAAAAAGTACGTAAAGAGTCGCCAGTGATGTGTTGTAGTTAATTTTTTTCTCTGTAGATAAATTTATTAGTTGTAGTTATTACTGTTGTTATTGTTGTTGTTTTTGTTATTATTGTTGTTATTGTTGTTTTTGTTGTTCCCGCTTTTGTTATTGGGAAGGAAGAAGAAGAAGAGGTGGAGAAGGAGAAGGAGGAGAAGGAGGAGGAGGAGGAGGAAGAGGAGGAACATATGAAGGAAGAGAACTGATGGAAGACTGGAAGTGGATTGATTGATGGAGGTATGGAGGGAAGCGCCTTCACCTCTTTGTAATGGATGGAGGAACAAGGTTGGGCAGGTCCATCACCACCACCACCACCACCACCACCATCACTTGGCTTCACTGCTTCTGCCCTTCCTCCTTCCTTTTCCATCTAACAATTTTCTTTCGTGCTTCCAATTTCTTACTCTCTCTCTCTCTCTCTCTCTCTCTCTCTAAAAACAAAAATAGCAATATTAAAAAGTGAGCTTCAATTCCTATTTTTCCTCATGTCTAAAAGCTTTTCTCTCAACACGTGAATTTATATTTCTCAACCTAACAATGTTTTCCCACAAGCATCTACAACACATCAGAGCCTACATTTTGTGCACAGTCCCTTATACAACTCTACAGGCTAAAAAAACACACACACAAACATAGCCCGCAATTGTGTCTTTCTTTTCTTTTTTTTAATATGAGAGAGAGACAAGCTTAGGGTGACGGTGAGAGAAGACAGAATGGAGAGAGAAGAGGTGTGGGGAGGGAGAAATGAGTCAAGATTTGGTGAGAGAAGATAAGACGCAACGTAGGGAGAAAGAATGAGTCAACGGTTAGTGAGAGTAGAGGGAACGGAGAGAGAAGAGGTGCAATGAGAGAGAGGAATGAGTCAACGGTTGGTAAGAGAAGAGGGACGGAGAGAAGAGGAAAAGGAGAGAGAAGAGGTGCAATGAGAGAGAGGAATGAGTTAACGGTTGGTGAGAGAAGAGGTGTGATGAGAGAGAAAGTGTGTCAAGATTTGGTGACAGAAGAGAGTAAGCAACTGAGAGAGAAGGAATGAGTCAACGGTTGGAGAAAGAGGGGAGGAAAGGGAGAGGGAAGGAATGAGTCAACGGTTGAGAGAGAGAGAGAGAGAGAGAGAGAGAGAGAGAGAGAGAGAGAGAGAGAGAGAGAGAGAGAGAGAGAGAGAGAGAGAGAGAGAGAGAGAGAGAGAGAGAGAGAAGGGGCGTGATGGGTAATAAGGAAGGGTGACCTGAGAACCAGCCAACAGGTAATCTAGCTCTAATTACTATGCCGACCCACCTGTGACACATTGCAAGGGAGAGACAGAACAGCCGCCTTAATATAAACACTCATTAAACCATTTCTCTCTCTCTCTCTCTCTCTCTCTCTCTCTCTCTCTCTCTCTCTCTATCTCTCTCTCATCTTCTTTGTCCTCCTTATTTTTCATTATTTCCTTCTCCCCCTCCTTTCCTCTTCCTTTCATTTCTTCTTTCTAAATCGTCTAATTTTTTTTTTCATTCCTTCCGTCTCTCTTTTCTTTCTTATTCCTCTTTTTTTTATTTGTCCCATTTTCGTTTCTACTTTCTAATTCCTTTTTGTTTTCTCTTTCCTATATTTCTTTTTTTTTTTTTCTTATTCTCCATTCACATTCCATACACCCGATCTGTTAATTTTTTTTGTTTCTTTAACTGTCATATCTTTTTTTTCCTTCCTTCCTGTTACCTTCCATTCTTCCTTTCTTAATCTTTCCTTCCTTATTCCTCCTATCTTTTTCTGTCTTCCCTTTCTCTCCCGTTATTCCCTCTATTCTTTCCTTGTATTTTCCTAGTACACACACACACACACACACACACACACACACACACACACACACACACACACACACACACACACTACACTCCATACCCTTCTCCTCCTTCCCCTTCCCCTTTCCTTT
>NC_059292.1:27174042-27184042 GCF_017591435.1 Portunus trituberculatus | reverse complement strand
AATACCTCTCTCTCTCTCTCTTTGGCTGATAGTGGTGGTGGCTGTGGTGGTAATAGTTGTGGTGGTGGTGGATGTGGCTAATATGGTAGCTGTAACTGTAGTTGTAGAGGTAGTGGAGGAGGAGGAGGAGGAGGAGGAGGAGGAGGAGGAGGAGGAGGAGGAGGAGGAGGAGGAGGAGGAGGAGGAAGAAATAGAAAGAAACCAAGAAAAAAAGGAGAAAGAAAAGAAACAGTAGTAGTAGTAGTAGTAGTAGTAGTAGTAGTAGTAGTAGTAGTAGTAGTAGCATAAGTAACAGTACATAACAACAGTAATGACGACAGTACAATTACATCTTTCCTCTTTAAGTCACAATCTCCTTATTCCTAAACCCAGTAAGTAAATCAGTACGAGAAAACCATCCCAAAAACCCCAAAAAACTCGAGTCACCTGCCTTGCCTTGCTCTGTTCGCCCGTAAACACAACAGACACTCAGCCGTCAAGAGAGAGAATGAGAGAGGGAGCGAAAAAAAAAAAACACATCCCAGTCTATCGCTCGTAAATCCCATCAGGTTCTCGGGCAGCTAAACGCACGAGCACCTATATACATTACTCGGCAGCCTCGCGCGGTCCTCGATCTTGAGTGTTCCCGAGCCGCGTCCAGGTAAACAGGGAAGCCACGGGTTAATAATCACACCTGTCAACTACATGTTCCCGGTGATGCATGAGGCTGCTTCCCCCTTCCACTATCTTCCCCTCTACCCTCCACACACACACACACACACACACACACACACACACACACACACGTTTTCTACCACCACTCAAACACGTTCCTAGATGGTTTCTCAGCCTTTCCTTACCTCGCAAGACTGATACCCGACGTCAAATGCAGAAAAAAGAAGAAAATGAAAGGGAAGGGAAGACTGCGAGAGACAGGGAGGGGAAAAAAAACGAAAGAAAACGGGTTCTGGTTACCAACATTGCTACCGTGACAAGTCCTCCGTTTTCATTAAGCATCTTGAGTTGTGTGGGGTCGTGTTCGTGGGCAAGGAGTTAAGTTCTATGTCAGTGGTGTTCGATTCTTCTTCTCCTCCTCCTCCTCCTTCATAGCCGGTTCCCTTGATCCTATTGCTTAAGGTGCCTGCTTGCCTGCCTCGTCCTGTACTGCCCTCGTCCTGCATCCACCACATGGCTCCAAGGCCCTGGGCTGTGCATGTGTATGTGTGTGTGTGTGTGTGTGTGTGTGTGTGTGTGTGTGTGTGTGTGTGTGTGTGTGTGTGTGTGTGTGTGTGTGTGCCTGCGGTAGGTTAGAGAAATATATCAAAACAGTCTACAATTTCATGGTCGGGCCTCCTAATTGGAAATGGAGGGAAAATATGTTGATTGTATCTTTGCGTTTCTAATGAGGGAGAGTTTCCAAGGTAATGGCAGGCCAGCGCGGACGCTCAGTTAAGAGAATTAAGTTTAAAGCAAAGAAATAATGAAAACTTTACCCAGGGAGAAAGGTCCACTGTCAATTAAGATATTGGGATGTACACACACACACACACACACACACACACACACACACACACACACACACACACACACACACACACCATCATAAGACCATCGCGTGACGTTCTCTCGCTCGTTCTCGCTAAAGTATCGGCGTGGTTGACGGACAAAACTCGTTCTCAGTCGTGTGAATGGGTTGCGGGGTGGCGCTGGCTAGGCGGCGCGGGGGTGGCGGCCTGGGCACCTCCGACACGCCCTGGCTGGGGAGGATGAGGACCAGGACGAGGGGAGAGATGTAAAGGATATGATTGTGCTGGAGGAGTAAGAGAGGAAATGTGAAGGATATGAATGGCCAAGAGAAGGAAGTATAAAAAAGACAAAAATATGGAAGATACGAATGGCTGAAAAGAAGGAAGGGGAATGAATAAAAGAAAGATATGGGCAAGATAGGAGGAAAGTTAAAATGTAGAGACAAAATGAAAGGAATACATCAAGAAGAGAAAAGTGAAAAATACAAGCAGAAAAAGAAAAATAATAGCAGGAAGCCAAAACAACAACAACAACAACAACAACAATAACAATAACAACAGCAGTAAGAATCCAAAAATAGGAAAAAACACAGAAACACCAAAATACCAAAAAATACACAAGAAACAAGAAAAAAAAATAAAATAAAATCATCAGGAAAAGAAGCATAAAATGAAAAATGAAAATAGAATAATATTAATGTGAAAATCAAGGCAATATAAGTAAGACGTTCATAAACTACCCCACCCCGGAGCATAACTATCACGAAGCTGAAATTTACATAACAGATTCAAGGAAATTATGCAGAGTCAAATCACACGTTATGGCCCTTCAGAGTATTTACGTCCCGCAGCAAGAGGAAGCAATGCACGTGATGGGGAGCAATGCGTGGGGGCTCCTGAAGGGAAGTAGTAGTAGTAGTAGTAGTAGTAGTAGTAGTAGTAGTAGTAGTAGTAGTAGTAGTAGTAGTAGTAGTAGTAGTAGTTAATTTGTCTTTTTCTTTAGTGATTTTCATCTTAGTGAGTCTTTTTATTCCCATTCTTCTTTTGTTTTTACCATATATAGTCCATTGCCCCGTAACAAGAAGTAGTAGTAATAGTAGTAGTAGTAGTAGTAGTAGTAGTAGTAGTAGTAGTAGTAGTAGTAGTAGCAGCAGCAGCAGCAGCAGCAGCAGCAGCAGCTGCAGCAGCAGCAGCAGCAGCAGCAGCAGCAGCAGCAGCAGCAGCAGCAGCAGCAGCAGCAGCAGCAGCAGCAGCAGTAGTAGTAGTAGTAGTAGTAGTAGTAGTAGTAGTAGTAGTAGCAGAAGTATATTTAGGAGTAGCAACGCCAGGAAAACGAAGGAGCTAGAGCCACCTCGAGCTGCGAACATTACCACACAAGCTCCACCCATGAGAGGAGGAGCCACAGCTGGGAGGGAAATCCGCCCCTGGGAAATGCGAGCTGTCTACTAACCTCTCTTGTACCGGGAGGAGACAACACCGGTACTCGTATGTCAGGTAGCGCGTCACCAAAACAGTCATCATCATTTCCTTGCTTTTTAAAGTGTTGTTATTCATACATCCTGTTATATACACACACAATGCCGCAGCTTCCTTCACGTGTGCTAATGCTTTCCTCTCAACAATCACCCCTCGGCGTTTGATCAATGAACGGATGGCTGCTGGCTGTGGACTGATTATTTTGAATACGAATCCATTTCTGGTCTACGGGCGCGAGTGGAGCAGATGGCGCTGAGGTGACTTGGCGGTGAGGAAGACATCAATGAACAACGGACTGCCACGCGTAGGGCTGATGGTTTCCTGCAGGTTCCTTTATTTTCTTAAGTCATTATGTTCCTGCAGCCTGAAGTAAGTTGAGGATAACACAAGTCGGGATTTCAAGAGAGATGATTCAGAAAACGCGATATTTATCCTGCAAGCGTGGTTTCTCCGCCGCTGTGTTTGGTGTGGCATTATTATGAACTATGTCTATGAGTCCGTCTTTGCATCTCTCTCTCTCCTTTCACCGTCACTGCAAGGGCAAGGACACAGGCGGCTTTACCCTGTGATGGCGGCCACGGAAGGAATGACATACAGGCACACATATTGAACGTAAAAGAGCAGTGTAAAAATAACAACTATTATCTTTAACTGAACTGATAAGCCTCCGTTCATGGACTCGTACGATTTTAATATGGCTTATGCTTTTAGGCTCTTTCATTTAGCGACCAGCACCTCAAAGAGTCATTTTTCTATTTATTTTTTTTCAGTTGTACGCTACTCTTACAAATAAAAAATGGAACGTTGTCATGTAGGGCTGACTGCTCAAACTTCAGTAAATGAAGAGCATAACTGAAAAAAAGAAATATTAAAAAAAAGCGACAAACAAATAATATAAATAATGCTTTTAATTTCCCACTGAACGCAAGCACCACTGCAGCGTCACATGAGCGGCGAGGCGGAGGGAGCGTCGAGACACATCACAGACTTGTAAGCAGATCCAAGATGGCGGCGTTGAGAGCTCCTCCTGGTGACTCTGAGGCCACGAGTATAGGGAATGGCGACTGTTATTTTGAATTACTTAACTAAACCAATAAAGGAAGAGAGAGAGAGAGAGAGAGAGAGAGAGAGAGAGAGAGAGAGAGAGAGAGAGAGAGAGAGAGAGAGAGAGAGAGAGAGAGAGAGAGAGAGAGAGAATACGAAATGTAACCACGAAAACAAGAAGAACAACAAAACTTTCATTTCGGACTTCCATATCTAGCGATGAAAAGGCAAGGTTGGTTCATCAATGCTCCGGAAAAAGGCGGTAAAATGTTCTGAGACTCCTGTGCGGCAGTGGAGTCGAGCAGGTGTAGCTGGGGAGGCTGAAGACGATGCAGGGCGGCTAATCTGTTGAGGAAGCACCGCCACTCTCACACCACGACACACGGCAGAGGTAGCAGAAGACATATGGATTTGAATGACTCATCTGTTAGTGTTTGTGAGCAGGATGTCACATATATCCCGGCAAGTGTCTTAATCCTTTTGTCTTCAACTAAATCTCCTGAAGTTAAAAGAAAAAAAAAAAAGACAGCTGTTAATGTGTGTGTGTGTGTGTGTGTGTGTGTGTGTGTGTGTGTGTGTGTGTGTGTGTGTGTGTGTGTGTGTGTGTGTGTGTGTGTGTGTGTGTGTGTGTGAGATAAGACATATTTCTCCTAGTTATTTTTTTGCCTTTAATTGATTTTCCTCATGTTTAAAAAGTCATCTGTTACCATTCTTTTTTTTTTTTGCGATAGAACACATAACTTCCTCGATTGCGTCTTAATTCTTTCCCCTCATTTGACTCAGCTTAAGTTTACAAAGGCATTTTTACTGTTTTTTAATTCTTATTTTGCGAGATAACACATATTTCCCTGCGTGTGTTTAAATTCCTTACATTCTTTCGGCTCTTAAAAAATAAAAAGACTAAAGATGATCTGAGGCGAGTTTTAAAAGCACAACTGGAGGTAAAATATAGTATAATGGAGGAGTGCAAGCTTGTTATGATGGTCCTGCACTTGCATTTTTGGCCATTAATATCATCTGGAGCTACTCATGTGCCATATCGCTATTGGGATTCACAGGGCAGGAATAAGGTGTTAGAGAGAGAGAGAGAGAGAGAGAGAGAGAGAGAGAGAGAGAGAGAGAGAGAGAGAGAGAGAGAGAGAGAGAGAGAGAGAGAGAGAGAGAGAGAGAGAGAGAGAGAGAGAGAGAGAGAGAGAGAGAGAGAGAGAGAGAGAGAGAGGTTTCGGCACAATCTTTAGCCATCTCTCAATTTTCTTCACTCCTTCCTCTCCTTCTACAACCTTCGTGACAGGAAATGAATGCAGTAAGGAACGAGGGAGCGGAGGTCTCTGATGTCAATGGAATGATTCTAGTTTGGTTCTGAGGAGAGGGAACAAGATAATAAGACCCCACTCATTTGTAACTCTTATCACCGAGATCTCGCTGTTCTTCAAAATTCACGTTTAAATTTCTTTTACAGTCTACTAAAGAATGATGAAAATGTTCAACAAGCACTCACGTATACATACACACCCTCGCACGCACAGGGACAAAGAAAAATGCAACACACACACACACACACGGTCGATCATTCTTTTATCTCCTGATCTTGTCTTCCAGTGAGGCGGGGAATTCGGAGAAGACAGAAGCGGCGATTGGTAGGACTGAGTGGCGGCGGTGAGCGGAGTCCTCTGGGTGGGCGACGAAGAACATTATCCCTCCACACCATTCATTTCCATCAGCAACAGGTAACTCCGGACGACACAGGTGTTAGTGGCACAAAAACACGACGAATCTTTCAGCCACGAAGGGAAATGGAGGTGGAGTCAAAAAGGGAGGAGGAGGAGGAGGAGGAGGAGGAGGAGGAGGATGAGGAGGAGTAGGAGAGATGGTAGGAGAGGTGGTAAGATGAGGAGGGACAAAAAAAAATGTAAGGGAGGAGCTAAGAATAGGGATTGAATTTCGTCCAGAGAAACAATTTGCAAGATCAAGAGGTGGTACAAGGGTCAGATGTGAAGTGATGAAGGGATGGAGGGATGGAGGGATGGAAAGAATGGAGGGAGGGATAGAGGGAAAAGTGAAATGACGGAGATAAGACAGGAATGCTTTTCTTTTTTCTTCTTTCTTCTTTTTTCTTCCTTCGCTGACTGTCTGTTGTCTTCACTTTCTTCTTCTTTTTCTTCTTCTTCTTTTTCTTCTTCTTCTTCTTCTTCTTCTTCTTCTTCTTCTTCTTCTTCTTCTTCTTCTTCTTCTTCTTCTTCTTCTTCTTCTTCTTCTTCTTCTTCTTCTTCTTCTTCTCCTCCTCCTCCTCCTCCTCCTCCTCCTCCTCCTCCTCCTCCTCCTCCTCTTCTTTCGTTTTGTTTAGTCTCTTATCATCACCAATGCAAACTGAATATGCAGTTTTATGAATTTCTTCCTTTCTTCTTAATTTTTCTTTATCTTTTCATCTTCTACACCCAAGAGAGAGAGAGAGAGAGAGAGAGAGAGAGAGAGAGAGAGAGAGAGAGAGAGAGAGAGAGAGAGAGACGAGAGAGGAAAGGGCTGAAGAGACAATACCACTCACGCACCACTCACGAGAACGACGCAAGTGAAAGATCAGACCCAATTAGAACCGTAGAATCAAATATTGAAGGGGGAATCTCCGGCCGACTTAAGAGAAGCCATCAGGTGGGGAAGTGACAGGGTATAATTTGCACTAAGAGAAACAACAGCCATGGTTTATATTTAAGAGCTCTTTTTTTTTTTCTCCTTTTTTTTTCTTGATTTTTTCTCTAACCTTCCTCATTTTTCTCCTCTCTCCCTTCCTTCCTTTTTCTCTTTTTTTCTTTTCATTATCTTCTTCCTTTTCTTTATCAGTTTATTTCTTTTTGTTCCTTTCTAAGCCTCTTTCTTTTTCTTTTTCTTCTTCTTCTCCTTCTTCTCCTTCTCATCCTATTCTTGTTTTTCTTTCTCCTACATCTCGTCTTCTCTTTCTTCTTTTTCGTTTTTCTCTTCTTCTTTTCTTCTTGTTCTTGTTCTTATTCTTGTTGTTCTTCTTCTCTTTCTCCTCCTCCTTCTCCTCCTCTTCCTCTTTCTCCTTCTCCTTCTCCTTCTCCTCCTCCTCCTCATCTTTCTCCTCCTCTTTCTCCTCCGCCTCCTCCTCCTCCTTCTTTGGTCTTGGAGAAATGCAACCACGATTTATATTTAAGGGTAATTTTTTTCTTCCCCTCTAACCATTCATCTCCTCCTCCTCCTCCTCCTCCTCCTCCTCCTCCTCCTCTTCCTCCTCCTCTTCTTTTTCGTTATCAATTTGAGGCATTTCAGGGATAAAGTTGAAAAAATATAAATGTAATGAAAGTAAAGCTGTCAAGATGATTTTTTTTCTTGAGGATGTAGGGAGTTTACTTGAGGAGGAGGAGGAGGAGGAGGAGGAGGAGGAGGAGGAGGAGGAGGAGGAGGAGGAGGAGGAGGAGGAGGAGGAGGAGGAGGAGGAGGAGGAGGAGGAGGAGGAGCAGGAGGAGGAGGAGGAGGAGCTAGCGATGACTAATATGAATGGAAATATGAAGAATAACAATAAAAAGAAAAGATGGAAGAAGAAAAGAGAGAGAGAGAGAGAGAGAGAGAGAGAGAGAGAGAGAGAGAGAGAGAGAGAGAGAGAGAGAGAGAGAGAGAGAGAGAGAGAGAGAGAGAGAGAGAGAGAGAGAGAACAACAACAACAACAAATACATAAAATAAAGACAGACAAACACAGAAAAACAAAGAAAAAAATATTCATATAACTAAAATTTCTAAGAAATAAAATTAATCAAATCCAATATAAATAAACAAATAGATAAGCAAATCACACACACACACACACACACACACACACACACACTAAATATATTCTTTCTCAGAATAGATTAATAACTATTAAAAACACACTTCCTCCCATATTTTTAGACGGTGAAGTTTTAACACAAGTTAATGATATGAACTTTCTTGGAGTGAAAATAGATGATGATTTAAATTGGAGCGGCCATATTGAAGATGTCCGATTAAAACTCTCAAAGATTACAGGTATTTTGTATCGCGTTCTGCACAACTTAACTTCAGAAGCGATGATCAGCATATATTACACTCTCTGCTACCCTCACCTCACATACTGTGTCTCAGTGTGGGCAAGTGTACATGGCCTTCATTTCTTAATAAATTAAAAATAGCACAAAATAGAATTTTAAGATGTATCTTTTTCATGAAAAAATACGATTCTACAAGAGATATATTTTATAGTAGAGAAAATATTCTTAATATTGTTTCCATACACAAATACTTCACGCTTCTTTTAATTTACAAATGTACTGGACACAACTCAATATTTACAGTCTTTGATAATCCTGTTCATACCCGCAGAAATAATGTCAATTTAAAATGCCCTACCTTTAGAACTACAATGTATAAGAATAGCGACATATGTTACGGCCCGAACTTGTATAACAACCTGCCAAACCAGATCAAACTTCTTGGTAATTTCAACATACAAGCATACAAAAACAAATTTAAGAAACATTTTGATTGAACAAAATTCAGCATAAACTTGTACCTATGCCTTGTGTTGTGTATCCGTTTATTATTACTTCTTCCTTTTCTTTTCATATTTTTTTTATTGAATGCTTGTATATATGGTGTCTCAATCACACCATACAATGTATTAGTTAGGTTTCTGCCTTGCTGACAGCACATTGTATGCAAGTTAACTTTACAATGAAATAGGATTACTTCCTAACTAGGTTAGATATTATGTAAAACTATTTTTCTGCTCTCACTGCATATAATTTGTAATTAAAACCGTCTGTCTTAGGAGTTTCGACTCGACAGACCATGCCTGACATATTCATTGATTGTAAATCTGCCTGTATTCCTTAAAAATGGCAATAAACTGTACTTACTTACTTACGTATTTACTTACTCTCACACACACACACACACACACACACACACACACACACACACACACACACACACACACACACACACACACCACAATACCTCACCCGATCTCCCAAACAACCATACACACACACACACACACACACACACACACACACACACACACACACACACACACACACACACACACACACACACACACCAATCACTTGCAAGACTCACCAAATTAACAACTTCCATAACCATAACACACACAAAAAAGAAGAGAAGAAAGAAAGAGAGAGACAGAAGAAAAAAAAAAAAAAAAAAAAAAAAAAAAGGAACAGGTGAGAGGAGGAGACGACGCGATGCAGGTTAGATTAGATTAAGGAACATATCTCAATCCGTGGGCGGCGCGGCGCTATTAGAGGAGGGAAGGGAGATGATAATTACGTCTCCATTACGGCAAGAGAGTCCCCGACCACTTGCAGGAGAGGCGCGCCGCACACCACCCTAGACGTGTTGGGGGCATCTGCATATTATAGATTATGTATGGACGGCGAGGAAGCGAGATGAGGCGAGGCTGTGATGGCAAAGATGTGATGGCGAAGCTGTGGTGATGAGGCTGTGATGATGAGGCTGTGATGGCGAAACTATGGTGGCGAAGCTGTGGTGATGAGGCTGTGATGATGAGGCTGTGATGGTGAGGCTGTGATGGCGAAGCTGTGGTGATGAGGCTGTGATGATGAGGATGTGATGGTGAGGCTGTGATGGCGAAGCTGTGGTGATGAGGCTGTGATGATGAGGATGTGATGGTGAGGCTGTGATGGCGAAGCTGTGATGGGGAGGCTGTGATGGCAGTGTGATGGTGAGGCTGTGATGATGAGGTTGTGATGATGAGGCTGTAACGTTGAGGCTGTGCAAGGCTGTGATTGTGAGGCTGTGATGATGAGGCTGTGATGGTGATGTGATGGTGAGGCTGGGCTGTGATGTGCTGTATTTACCAGGGGGAGATTGCTGGCTAGATGAGGAGGAAGAGGAGAAAGAGGAGACGGAGGAGATGGAAACGAAGGAAGAGGAAGAAATGATAGTGTTAGTGATGAAGCAAC
>NC_059292.1:27146542-27171542 GCF_017591435.1 Portunus trituberculatus | reverse complement strand
ATCCATTGTCGTTTTTTTTTTTTATTTCGGCTGAGTGGTATTTTTTTTTTAAGCTTTTTGATCTCACCATAACTACCGCCACGCCACCACTAGTACCACCACCACCAACAACAACAACACCACCGCCTGCTATAACCACTACGACCACATCACTATTACATCCTCCTCCTCCTCTTCCTCCTCCTCCTCCTCCTCCTCCTTCTGCTCTTTCTACCTTGAAGCAAAGACAAGTCAATATATCGTCTTAACTTCCTGCGTGGTGTATTAAGCCCTCTTCCCCACCTCTCTCTCTCTCTCTCTCTCTCTCTCTCTCTCTCTCTCTCTCTCTCTCTCTCTCTCTCTCTCTCTCTCTCTCTCTCTCTCTCTCTCTCTCTGTGTCCTACAAGTCTTACATATAAATTTCTACATAAGATCTTTTTGGCTTCGTTCGATTTCCGTTTGAATTTTTTTTTTCTTTTTACTTTTATTTTTTGTCATACGTTAAATAATTCTGAAGGGTTTGCTCGTGATTTTACTAATAACTCTCAGGTGATTGTTAAAAAAATTTCCTTGTGTTCTGACGTGGATTGTTCGGCTGGGCATCGCTGGGGAGGTGCGGAAGGCGAGGAGGAAAACTTGGGAACAGGAGCTGACAATATTTTACGTTACGATATTTGAAGAGGAAGAAGAAGAGAAAGGGGAGAAGAATGATGATGATGATTATGATAATGATGATGATGATGAAGCGGAGGAAGAGAAGGAGGAGGAGGAGTAGGAGAAGGGGAAGGAAGAGGATGAGAAGGAGGAGGAGGAACAGAAAGAGAAGGAGGAGGAGGTGGAGGAGGAGGAGGAGAAGGTCAAGGATACATGCAAGGACGAGTGGGAGAAGGAGGAAGAATATAATAAACATGTATACAGAAGGAAAACTTGAAAGAAACTTGAAAGATATATTTTTTCAAAGTAGGTAATTGAATATTTTTCCTGGAACTCACAATAGAATACTTCTGACACTTCCCTTATTGCTCTTTTCTTAGGGGAGACTGGCACCTGGATGAGACTTTTTTTATATGTATATTTTTGTTGTCATTTGTCAGTAGTCCTCTTACACACACACACACACACACACACACACACACACACACACACACACACACACACACACACACACATTTAGTATAATAAAAGACTAATATCATGAGAAGTTTACGTGAATCTTAAGAAAAAAACAGGGAAATATATAAACAAAACCAACGAAAATAAATCATCTTTTTCTCAATATATGAAGAAAAATAATGGCATCACACATTTCAAAAACTTCCATATGTTTGTTTACGTCTCCTCTAAGGATCAACAATTTTTTTCCTTTACATTTTTCCACCGCGATAAGATTAAAAGATATCCATGTGATCAAATTCCTTTACATCTAAGTAGGCCTTTTTATTTTACTTAACCCTTTTTGGTGCCCTTGGTCAGTCTTCCTTTCTTACATACAGAAGAAAAAAAATGTCTGAATCGTGTACCTCCAATACCTTACAATCTCAAAGGACACAAATTCCAGTATCAAACCTCACTCGCTTATTTGATTTCTTACTAACAGATTCTTTTTCTTCCTTTTGGCGCGTGCTTCTTTTCAGCGCTCGCCATGTACACTTTGCGGAGGCTTGCTTGTTACGCTGGACGAAGAGGAAAGGAGGAGGAGGAAGATAAACGAGGAAGGAGGAGAAGGAAGATGAGTAGCGGCAGGAGAAGAACATGAGAGGATAATAAGGAAATGAAAAGGAAGGTAGAAGAAGAATGGGATGATAGTAGTGGTGGTAGGGATGGTGGTTGGTGGAGTAGTAGTAGTAGTAGTAGTAGTAGTAGTAGTAGTAGTAGTAGTAGTAGTAGTAACAGCAGCAGCGTCGTACAGCAATAGTCGTACCAGGAATAACAACAAGCAGGAAAGATAATGAGGTACACATATAAAGATGCACAAATACCCACAAACAGAAAAAAACACACAAAAAAAAAAAGAAAAAATCCAATGAAGATTACAAACAAACGAAAGAAAAAACAAATTACCTTACCACACACACACACACACACACACACACACACACACACACACACACACACACACACACACACCTGTACACCCCCAATATCTTTTTGCTGGTGGTTCGTCCGATTATTCCGTATAACTCAGGGTGGAGCAGACACCTTAATTCAGGCCAGAAGACGGCGGTATCAACAGAGAGAGAGAGAGAGAGAGAGAGAGAGAGAGAGAGAGAGAGAGAGAGAGAGAGAGAGAGAGAGAGAGAGAGAGAGAGAGAGAGAGAGAGAGAGAGAGAGAGAGAGAGAGAGAGAGAGAGAGAGAGAGAGAGAGAGAGAGAGATGCAAATAGATGAACACATTAAACAAAATTAAGATAAAAGAAAGAGAAAGAAATGTGGACACTAAGAAATGGAATTGAGAAAAGAGTGGATAAAGAGAGGCACAGGAAGAACAACAACAACAACAACAACAACAACAACAACAACAACAACAACAACAACAACAACAATAACAACAAAAACAAACACAAAAAGAGACGAAAAAATAAAATAAGAAATAACACGAAGATAAAGAAAACGAAAACGAAGACGAGTAAGAAGCAGAAGTAGTCATAGAAGAATTAGAAGACGAAGAAGAAAAAGAAGAAGAGGAGGAGGAGGAGGAGGAGGAGGAGGAGGAGGAGGAGGAAAAGGAGACCCCCCTATGCGGCAGCCCTCGATACAAGCAAGAAGGATGGAGGGCGAGAATCTGAAACCAGTTGTCGAGTTTGGGTGAGCTCGACGCAACACTAAGCCGGTTTGTTCCTCCCCTGCCTCCGTGTGTTGGCGATTTTTTGTCTTTATTTTATCCTAGTGCATGATCCTTCCACCCTCTCCTCCTCCTCCTCCTCCTCCTCCTCCTCCTCCTCCTCCTCGTCCTCCTCCTCCTCCTTCTCCTCCTCATAGTGATGCCTCTGTGTGTTTGCTATTTTTTTCCTTTTCGTGTTTATTTTAGCTTACTACATGATTCTCCCCTTCTTCCTCCTCCTCTCTTCTCTTCCTCCTCTTTCTCTTCCTCCTCCTCCTTCTCCACCACCACCACCACCACCACCTCCTCCTCCTCCTCCTCCTAGATGAGATTATTCATTAATTATAACTTCAACTATGTTAGTACCTACGTGTACTACATCCTATCTTTTGTTTTCTTTCCCTTCTTTCTTCATATTTTTGTTTCTGCTACACGTCGTGTCTTTTTTTTTTCTCTCTCCTTCGTTTCTGTTCTTTTGTTTCTCTCTCTCTCTCTCTCTCTCTCTCTCTCTCTCTCTCTCTCTCTCTCTCTCTCTCTCTCTCTCTCTTCAGAAGCCCCACCACACACACTCGTCCTGTCAGCCTCCCACAAACCCGTTCAGGAGCAGAATGCGAGGAATGCAGCGTGACGCGGAATCAGCATTAAAATATATAAAAAATGAGTGGGATATTAACCAACGCTCGCTTAGTAAACCACTTTCTTCGTCTTCTTCCCCCCTCACCCCCCTCAAGTCCCCTGTCTGTGGCCTGCGATGTTCCAGTGTACGTAGGAGCTAATGAGTGGGTGTAAGGAGGCGCCTGTTCACTGGTTCTTGATGCATTGGTGAGGGTCTGAGTGTGCGGTGTCTTGATATCAGCCAGGGTGAGTGTTAGCGAAAGTTTTAGCCTCTGTGTTTACGAGCAGATGAGGATGAAGAATTGCAAGTTGATGGAAAATTCGTCTTATCTGATTGTTATTGATATTTGTGTTTGTAGGGCTTTCATTTTAGCTGAGGTGAGGTGCAGCGAAGGTTTAAAGTAACGTCTGAATTTATGAAGGAGTGATGTGGAAGACTGGAAGTTGAGGGAGGAAAAACAAATCACGTTTTTCTAATATACAACTGGAAAGTATAAAATGGGTTTAGTATTCAGTGTATCACATCACATGACTTTTGCGGCGTCCTCATGTGAAGTAAAATGAGTTTAGCGAAAGTTTTAATGTTTTTATTTACGAGGAAGAGAGAATGAATGATTATACGTTGATGGGAATGTAGTATTTCTATTGATATCCAGAATTGCATGCATAAAATGGAAATAGTGTAAAATATGAAATTTAACCAATAAAAAAAAAAAAAAAAAAAAGATAAAGAAAAAAATATGAGGCAAGAAAACTCACTTTCTTAACCAAATGATGTGTGAAGCAAAAAGACTTAATGAAAACAGGTAAGATAGAAAAAAACTATGACAGAGACGGTGAAAAAGAAAGTGTCTTACGAAGATAAAATTAAATAATGATGACGTAATTAAAAGAAAACATCCATACTTATCTTCCTTAATCTAAAAAAATGAAAATATAGAAAACAAAAATGAACAAAATACTTCTGGCTTCTCACCCACTTTCTATAAATGTGAAGTATTTACAACTAGATCGTTACGGAAACTCATCTCACGGTAAGGTCAAACAACTCTCAATGCGATTCATCCGTACACCTTGTTGCAGAAGACTTCAAGGGAGGAAGATTGCTGGTTTAGTACGCTCTTCGCGCCTTCTTATTCTTTTTTTTGTTGTTTATTCTGGTTTTTGTTTAGAGCGTTCGTGCAGATTAGAGAGAGAGAGAGAGAGAGAGAGAGAGAGAGAGAGAGAGAGAGAGAGAGAGAGAGAGAGAGAGAGAGAGAGAGAGAGAGAGAGAGAGAGAGAGACAAATCTGTAAAACCTAAACTGAAAAAAGACCAAGATCAAGATTAAGATCAAAACTAGAACTAAACCTCAACTTAAAACCATGTCCTCCTTCTCATCTTCCTCCTCCTCCTCCTCCTCTCTCTCTCTCTCTCTCTCTCTCACCACAAAGAAAAAAAAAAGAGAAGAAAAAAAATTAATCAACCACACAAGATCCAACCAACAAGCAAACACAACAAAAACAAAAACAATAATTTCAACCATAAGAATATCCTACTGACTAAATCCAATCCTACCAAACCCACTACTAGTTATCCTACCATCCTATACCAATCCTGCTTGCCTGTCTGTTTGCCTGCCCGCGCCCTCACCCTGCCTGCCTTCTGTATATACTCTTTTCCTCCTCCTCCTGATCCCTCGCCTCCCCGCCCGCGGCCCACGCCAGAGAGAATCGCGTAATAGACGTCTCGGACATAAATTCCAGGTGTTGGGTTACGGGTCCGTGTATTACAGCAGCGTTGGTCCGCGTCCCTATTGCCAGGCGAGCCGCGGGAGAGTACAGGTGCAGGTTACCGGTGTACATAAACTCAGGCGGATATCTCAAGCGTTCATCTCGCCACAACCGACCTGGTGGCGGGACATTTACCTAATTCCTGACGCCCTATAGCTCTCTTCTCTCTCTCTCTCTCTCTCTCTCTCTCTCTCTCTCTCTCTCTCTCTCTGTGTCCTTGTCCCTTTCTCTTTCTCTCCATCCTCCTCCTCCTCCTCCTTCTCCTGGGCTTACCTACCACCGTGCATACCTGCTTCGTCTACTCTCTCTCTCTCTCTCTCTCTCTCTCTCTCTCTCTCTCTCTCTCTCTCTCTCTCTCTCTATGTCTTTAATTTTCCTTGTTCTGTCCTGTCTTTTTTTTTTTTTTACCTTGTTGCTCTCTCTTTTCTGTCCAATTTGAATTTACAGCTTTCTCTCTCTCTCTCTCTCTCTCTCTCTCTCTCTCTCTCTCTCTCTCTCTCTCTCTCTCTCTCTCTCTCTCTCTCCCTCAAGCGGACACAAGGCGCCTTTGACCTTCCGCCCCCGCCAGCGCCCGTGGTCGCCTCCCGGTGCACTTAGGGGCGGCTCCTCCCTGCCCTCGGAGACGCGGTGGTCATTATCTGGTAGCTCAGCATTAAAACACCAATTAAGATAAACTATCGGTGGTGACTTTATCAGTTGGGTGATCAAAGCCCGCAGGCGCCTTCCACTCCTCTCTCCCTCTCCCCTCTCTCTCTCTCTCTCTCTTTTCCTCGCCCCCGCCGCCACCATACCCTGCCGTGTGTGTGTGTGTGTGTGTGTGTGTGTGTGTGTGTGTGTGTGTGTGTGTGTGTGTGTGTGTGTGTGTGTGTGTGTGTGTGTGTGTGTGTGTGTGTGTGTGTGTGTGTGTGTGTGTGTGTGTCTAGCGATGCAGTTTTCAAGGTCGCACATTTCATTCTCTACTAAGAAAGGAGGCTAACTTTCTTGATCTCCTGCAGGACACAAAGAATGGGAATTGATGGCACGAGGTATAACTTTAGAGTGCTTTTCTATTTCATCCTCTTGTCTTACTTTATCTTCCACTGGACACAAAAGAATATGTACCAATGGCAACCCGTATACATCTAAGATAGGTATTTTCTATGTTTTGTCTGATGAAGGAGAGGTGAGTGTTGAGAGTTCGGGAATATGAGTCCAAGTGTGGTATTTTCCTTATCTCAACAGAAAATGTGGAGGTTATGTGCGATGTTTTCAGTTCTGCATCAACATCTACGGTCGGTTATTGAAGGGAGTTTAATCTGACGACTTTACCATTTATTATCGGTGCCTCGTGAATGAGTGGAGCGGAACTGCACATCTCAATAACTAATTTTCTTGTGTACAAGTTATTAATACTTCGAAACACTCCTTCAGATAGTTCTGTTTTCTCTGCAGTGTTTCAAGAGACTCCTACACGCAATTCACTTGCATAGATTCTAAAGCGAAGGGAAAGAGATTTGTTTAACTAGCAGAAGTGAAACAAATATAAGAACATTTAGAAACACGTATGAATAAACAAGTGTGTTTTTGGTCTACGTCATAATCTAATACCTTCACTCTTCCTATTCCTTATTCTAGTAAAAACGCTACAGTCGTTATCATAGTGTATCAAATATGGCGCTTCTTGCTCAGCTTTTAGCGTCTCCCTGTACTACTCCTTCCTCCGCGTGAGGTTCGCAACACAGTCCTCACTCGAGAAAGCTAAAAGCAGAAAGGCGACAAGACTTGCAACATTCCACACTTCAACGCGCCAGAATTTAAGACTCGCTGATCTGCTTTTAACACACACACACACACACACACACACACACACACACACACACACACACACACACACTGTACAAACAACCCTCAGGGAGTCAAGAGGAGCCAGGGAGAGTGAGAAGAAGCAAAGAGAAGCAAGAGGAAGCCACCTAGCGCCACGCCGCGCCTGACAGCTCTAACAGACGACAAAAATCAACTAGGGAATTATGCTGCGGAAATTCGTGTTTGATTTTTTGTTCCTGGATCCAATCGGCGTGAGGAGGAGCGCTGGAGGTGAGGCTGAGCAGGCTAAAGAGCAGCGGTGCGTCCTGTTAGGCTGCGTGGAGCTGGCAATGGAGTAGTAGGACTTATATAACACAGAATCAGGAATCGTTTGAAATTTGCTTTGCTTCATAACATCTATTCGTCAGCCTTCATTAACCCTCCCCTCTCTCTCTCTCTCTCTCTCTCTCTCTCTCTCTTCCTCCCTGCATCTCTGGCCCGTTCACATCATTGGTTCTACTGTTCTTCTATTCCTTCCGTCAAGTGATGTTTGAATATAGAAGAAGGGAATAGTTATCGCTTGGCAGGAAGGAGGAAGGAAGGAAGGAAGGAAGGAAGGAAGGAAGGAAGGAAGGAAGGAAGGAAGGAAGAAAGGAAGGAAGGATGGATGGATGGATGGATGGATGGAGGGAAGGAAGGAAGGAAGGAACGAAGGAAGGAAGGAAGGAAGGAAGGAAAGAAGGAAGGAAGGAAAGATGGATATAAGAAAATGTATTAATTGACTATAAAGTGCGAGCAAGTAAAGAGGGTGGGAAAGAAGAAAAAGAAAAGAAAGAAAGAAAGATAAGAAAGATAAGAAAAAGCAACAGGAAAACAAATAATAAAGAAATCCACCCAAACAAACACCAGCAACCACAATAATTAACTACACAGCAAGAACAAGAAAAAAAAAAAAAAATCAGACAAGAAAATAAAAAGACGAAAAATGTTAAAAGAAAAAGAAAAAATAAACAATACAAAACAAACATGAAAAACCAACACACACACACACACACACACACACACACACACACACAAAAGTAAACCAACCTTATCCTGCTCACCACCACACGTGAAACAACCGACACAAGAGACATCGAAAAACAGAATATGGAGATCAGAGGGCATGAATACCTTATAGCAAATATACTTCATGTCGTAGCGAGTCAGGCCTATATTCCTAAACATTCTGCTCTCTCTCCGTCACTACTTTCCAAAGGCTTTAGTTGGAGATGTTCATGTTTTTAACCCTTCAGTACTGAGACGCATTTTACCATGAATTTTGTGTACGATTAAGCGGTTTCATTGACATTAGCAAGGGTCTATGGTGGTTAGAAGGTTAATGGCCAGAGTCTTCCCTATTTTAATTCACCAAATAAGTTTCTAAAGCTGTATAAAATCACCAAATAATAAGCAGTTTTGAAGCTGTATAAACTCACCAAATTAATATGCAAAATTAATATGGTAATGGGTCATGGCACTGAAGAGGTTGAGGTTATATTCTTATGGTTCACGTGATGGACTGGCAAGATTTATATATTGTTATAAGGAGAAACTGTCTTGAAAACCTGGCAAGTCGTCTATGTGGAAAACTACCGTGGTAAGAGAGCAAGGCGTTTCTGAATGCGGGCGTTACACACACAAACAGAGAGAGAGAGAAAGAAGGCGCGCATTTCCTTGACGCAGCAGCAGAAGCGAGGCGAGGACAGCGGCACGGGGAGGGTGTTTCTGTTTAGCATGAGGTGAAGAGCCGTGTGAAGTTAAAGGTTAAGACTTTATCCGCAGTTTATATATCAGGTGGATAAGCGCTTGAATTAGCCCGGCCAGCAAGGAGGAGTTCATGCCTGACGTGTGTGGCAGGGGTAGTCGAGGGTCGCAGGCGGGGCGAGGGATAAGGCGGGGTAGGGACAGAAAGAGGAGGCAGGGAGGGGCAAGGAGTGAGGGAGGTGGTGCAGGTGGAGGGTTAAGGGAGAGGCAGGGCGTGGAGGTAAAGGTAGAAATGTTTATAGAAGTGTTCCTCTTTTGTCCCTGTGATGTATGTACGTACGTCCTTCCTCGCTGTTGATTTCTCCCAGTTTCTTTTAATTACTTTTAACAATTCTTTCTGATACTTAGGTTAGGTTAGGTTAAACATCAGTAAGTTGAAAAAAAAACATTAAAAGTAAACACCAGAACGTAATCAGACCAGCAATCATCAAAATTTTAAATAAACTAACACGTTCAAATAATAATAATAATAATAATAATAATAATAAAAAAAACTTCTCTGCATGAACGCTTTACGATTAACATAACAAGACAGGAAGTGTTTATGTCACTATCAGTATAAATATTAATACAAATATGAATGGCGCGATCAGGTACAAAGCAAGAGAAAGATCATGTAAAATCACTAAACTCACCATTGTGCCAGAAATTATGACACAAGATAAGGAACAACAAAATGAGTAAGAAAATAAATAAGGTGAATAAGTGTGGAAAGAAAAGTCAGTAAGCAAGTAAGTGAATCAGCCAACCAGTCAGTCGATCACTCACAGCATAAATAAATAAATAAATAAATAAATAAATAAATAAATAAATAAACAATCAAATTCACTCAACGACCATTACCTCATCTCCACACTACACACACACACACACACACACACACACACACTATCAAACTCAAGAAGAGACAGACGCCCAGCACAGCGAACACAAGACACGAAGCACCACAAGCAGCACCTTCAAGCCACGTGAATACCAAGCAGACTCTGAGCATCACAACACCAGCGGGGGAAAGCAAACACGGTCACCTCCTGGGCTCCTCACGCCTCTTCTGTGTCTTCCCTCTCGCCTTGTCACACTGCTCCAGATTGTCAGTCTTATAAAGGTACGTCAGTGTTCTAAAGCCTTGTGAAACTGTGTCTTTAGATTGTCAGTCTTGTAAATCTTTGTCAGTTTTCTAAGGCTTCATATAACTGGATCTTTAGGTTAGTCTTGTAAAGCTTTGCCCGTCTCCAAAGCTTCATGTAACTGTGTCTTTAGATTTGTCTTGTAAAGCTTGCTCAGTTTTTCTAAAGCGTCATGTAACTGCGACTTCAGGATGTTGGGCTTCTCAAGGGCCATCAAACTGCGTCTTATGTCGTCCGCCTTGGAAGCTTAGCCGTGGCATACATTACTAAAAGCTACATATATAACTGCATCGCTGGTTTTCATCTTCACTCTTCTCTTTATGCTGCCAGTCTTGGTAGTGGCAGAGGCATTAACCTGTCTGTCTGGTGCAGCAATGCTGAAGAGTACATGACTGCTTTTCTTTTTTCCCCATCTAAACTCCACGTGATGTTGTTAACCTTCTAAAGTTTTCTAGTGATATAAATTTGTATGAAAAAATGTTAAAACCTGCACTAGTATTTGCTTCTCCTGTCCAAACACGATCTTGTCAAGTTTTCTAGTGGCATGAATCTGTCTGATGAGCAAATACTATAAAGTACATTAATTCTTGCTTTTTCTATTCAAATTCCGCATTACATTAACTATTCTATAACGCTTCAGTGGTACAAACCTGTCTGTCTGGTGTGCAAGTACCAAATGATACTTTACTGCTTGATTTTTCCCGTCCAAACAGCGTCTTATGTCATTCTCTTCAGCTTGCATAATGACACCAGTTTTTCTTCAGAATGTAAAAAAAAAAATAAATAAATAAATAAATAAAAAAATCATTAGTGGAGTGTTTATTTTTGTTCATTGTTTAATTTTTGTTTTTCTTTCTTTCTTTCTTTCTTTTCTCACTGCTTCTTGTCCACCCTTCTTTCCTTCATATTTACTTGGTGTGTACATGTGAGAATAAAACTTACATGGCTACTCAGTTTATAAAGAAAAATTCACGCCCTCTCCATTCGTCTAGCAAGTGTATGTTAAATTCACCACTTAATTAGATAATAACACTGACATCCACCAGAATTGTACGTAATAACAGTAATATATAAATTCCCGTAACTTGATTCATACATAAGACTTTTGCTAACATCTTGATTTAGCTGAATGTACATACCAAAGCCGCCATTTAGTCTGCAAATAACAAGACTCACCGCCAAGACTGCGCGTAATAATCGTAATGCAAAAACTTCCATAACATGATCCCAACACAAGACTCGCGCCAAAGTACATGATGACGCTTGAGCTTTTTATCTTTTATTGCTCGACTTGCACACTGAAAATATTGTTATCACTGAGGTACAACCCCTTGATTCGCTGGTAGAACTCTTGCCAACTACTTGATTACACGTGAAGCTTTCCTCCTAAACACAGTGATACGTACGCACAAAACACCTTGCTAACCAAACAAAACACAATGACACATATAACACAGGTAAGAAGACTTTAGTATCCTTCAAAATCTTACCAGCCACTAGATTACACCAGAAACCTAACTCTTAACTACTTGAAACACACATAAAACTCACCCCCATCAAATTAACAACACAACCCACAAATCAAGCAAAAAAATAAAAACTTCAGTCTTTTCTACACTCAACCTTAACATAAAGCTCCGACAATTCAAATCAAACCAAAGTAACTCACACTGACACACGTAACCCAGACCAGCAACTTCACTACCCTTCCAGCATCCCCCTGCCATTACCTGAATCATGCCTCTAACTCTCAGTAATCGAAGTAAAGCAAATATCTCACGAGCACCTTCCACCCAGCAGCCGAGCGGAGGAGAGGGAAGAAGACGATACCACGATTAAGAAATTCACACACGCCTGGCCCAGCTTTGCCTTCAGGCCCCGACAGACGCCCCCAAGAATACCAATCCCTAGTCCCTCCTCCCTGTGCCTCCCATTTCCTTCCTTTAGCGAGGTAAGAGGTTAATAAAGGCTAAAAGAGCGTCTTCCTGCCTCCATTTCTTTTCTTATACCAACAAGAGTTATGAGAGGAATACCAACACGTGTTTCCCTCCCACCTCCCTCTCCCATACTCTCGATATATTACATAAGGAGCCGCTAAAGGTTTGGTGAATGTCTTCCTTGTCTTGTTTATTTCCTCTTCCTATGCAGGTGAGGCTCGGCAGAGTCTGATAAAGCAACTTGGAGCCTTTATAGAGAAAGTACAAAGGAAAACAGGCGATCTTTCAAAAGAGAATATAGAGGTAGAGGACATGAGGGAGTTCATTAAGGTGCGTTAACACTTAATGTATGAAAGACGGAGAGAAACTGTGATGAATATGATTTTAGCTTTTACTGTTCCTGTTTTCCGTTTTCTTTCTGATGTGAGGCATATAACACTTGCTTCACGCTTTTTTTTTTTTTTTTTGTGTGTGTGTGTGTGTGTTTGTGTGTGGTTCTCATTACTTGGAAGCAGGAAAAATAGAGCTATAAACGCAGAAAAATGAAAGAAAATAACTAAATAACCCTGAAAAAAAACATATCTAATTACAAAAAAAAAACTAAAATCAAGCAAAATAAAATGAATCTTATATCAAAAAAGCTGAAAATAAACCAAAAACAAATAAAAAAAGAGATAAACAATAAAAAAACAACTAGAAAAAAAATACAAATAAAAGAAAAGAACACAACGAACAAACATTGGAAATAAATCATGAACGAAAACAATAAAAAGAAAGAAAACCCAAACAAATAAAAAAATAACAAAAAAAAAAAAAACTAAAGAAAATAAAAGCAATCAACCAGACCACAGTAAAAAAAAAAAAAAAAAAAAAGAAAAAAAAAAAACAATACAATAAATTAAAACAACGAATAGAAATCATACAAAGAAAGAAAATGCAGCTAACAAAAAATGAACGCAACAATTCACATCGGATACAAATAATACAAGAACTCACGTACACTGAATACAAAGGATACCAGAGACTCAGAAGACATCCCTGGCGCCCCTCTCCTCCACATCCGCGTCCTGCAGGAACTCTCGCGGCGTAAATCAAGGAAATCAGTGAGTTGAGGAGCCATTAAACTATTAAGAAGAGAGGCGGGAAACTGGTCAACCATTAAAGTTCAGAGAGAGAGAGAGAGAGAGAGAGAGAGAGAGAGAGAGAGAGAGAGAGAGAGAGAGAGAGAGAGAGAGAGAGAGAGAGAGAGAGAGAGAGAGAGAGAGAGATTAATGTGTAAAAGACCTGGTATTATAAGATTTGCAGTCAGAAGGAGAAGAAAAGCCAAGGATTTATGAACGCATTAAACTGGATCACGAAAAAAAAAAAAAAATGTACGTTTAGAAAATGTAGCAGAAACAAAAATACATTCATGATAAAAGACGTGATTTCATTTAAGGTTTTGATAATGAGGAAGTCAATTAATAGAAAGATAATGAAGAAAGAAGAGGAAGGAAGAATCAAGGAAGAAGAATTGGATGAAGAAAGCAAAATTAAAGATGAAAATAGCTGAAGAAGTGTTGATATTACTTTTGATAAATCATACAGAAGAATAAAAATGAAAATAATTGATAAACTCCATGAAAAAAAAAAGAAGATCACAGTGAAGGAGTCGAGGAGAAAGATTTACATATGGCACAAACAGTATAATGGCAAAGACACCTGTGAAAATAGCAGAAAAAATAAGAAAAGCGCTGATTACGATACAGAACATCAATCAATTTTAAGATACTATAGAGAAACAGAATGAACGACAGAGAAGATGAGGCTGATAAGAAGAAATGAGAGAGGAATGAAAGTCTGCCTGCATGAACCCAAAAAAAGACTCAGAGCAAAGAGCACGTGCGATGATTTACGAAGAAGCGTTGAGGTTGCGATTCAGAACAAAGGGATTGACGATATTAAAGCAAAGATGAAAAGGCGGAAGATTAGAAATAGCGCACATGACGAGACAAGCAGAAAAAAAAGAACACCCCAAAAACCACTGAAGAGGAGAAAGAAAACGGGAAAAAATTAGGAAATACGAATATCAAACCGAACCAATGAGGGAAAAAAAAGAAAAAAAATGAGGATACTTGATAAGATGACTTGATTCCGCCTCCGCCCTTATCCACATGCTTTACGAGAGGAGCCGAGGAGCACCAGCGGGTCACGGAGGGAGGGTGTAGCGGGCCATGCATGACCGATCTGAGCCTCTGCGTGGCATCAACGGGGTGGTGTGAGTGCGAGGGAGGAAAATAAGTGAATATGATGCAGACTGATTGGGACTGATTCGCTTAATAGTTTTCCAAGGCAGCGTCAGCCAGGGAACAGGTAGATAGATAAATAGATGGAGAGAGAGAGATAGATAGATAGATAGATAGATAGATAGATAGAGAGAGAGAGAGAGAGAGAGAGAGAGAGAGAGAGAGAGAGAGAGAGAGAGAGAGAGAGAGAGAGAGAGAGAGAGAGAGAGAGAGAGAGAGAGAGAGAGAGAGAGAGAGACAAGGAAATGAGTGAAATACTGGAGGAATTGCACGGATTAGCAGGTGAGGGTTAATGAGAGAGAGAGAGAGAGAGAGAGAGAGAGAGAGAGAGAGAGAGAGAGAGAGAGAGAGAGAGAGAGAGAGAGAGAGAGAGAGAGAGAGAGAGAGAGAGAGAGAGAGAGAGAGAGAGAGAGATACCATCCTTCTGAACCATAAGCTTTTCCTGTTTCCACCTATAAATAACGAAGGTCCCACATTAGCACGCATACAATTCCTACTCGCGAAGAAAACGAAAGATCTGAAACGAAGAAAAGCAACGAAGGGCGGTGAGGGAATGCCGAGAGGAGTCACCAGCACCAGGCAAGGGATGGGGAGGCGAAGGGTGCTGTTGAAACATTGGAAACATATCATGATTGACTAAAGAGGGCGAGTGGGAGGAGACAGCCCTGTGGTATACCAGTTACCCTTTCAGGTGAGACGTCTGCCACTAAATCACTGGCTCTTAATACCTGGGCAATTACCTGTAAGTGGGTAATTTGGGTTCCTCCGCAGGCGAGTGGGAGAGAGATGGAGCAGCGACGCCTAAGTGCTGGTCCTTAGCATCTCATTTCCAGACTACTCCTTGGACATAAACTTGGTAAACTGCGCGAATTTGAGGCAGGATCGTTCTTTATGTTATTGGTAGATATACTTCCATCTGATCTTCAAATACGTGAATGGACAGCATCTTTCTATCAAACATACCCAGAAACTTGGTAAACATGCACGAATTTGAGTCAGGAAGATTCTGTATGCTATTGGTAGACAAGATGAACAAATATACTTCCATCTGATCTTTAAATGCGTAACTAGACAGCATCTCTCTATCAGACATAACACTACACTTATTAAATTGCACAACTTTGATGCAGGAAGGTTCTTTATGTTATTACTAGACAAGATAAGCAAAGAGGCTTCTATCTGATCTTCAAATTCGTAAATGGACAGTATCAGTATTCACAACATCTTTCTATCAAACACAACTATAAACTTGGTAAACTGCACTGAATATGAGAGAGAAAATTTCTTTATAGGAGAGGTGAAGAGGAGATAAGAGGTGCTTCTGTCTACTCCTTGATTACGTGGGTCGACAATGTTATCAGTGCTCATCGTAAACAGCTGGATAAAGAAGAAACGGTCAATCTATTTAGACCATCGATGAAAACGAAGAGCAGAACGGCAGACTGACCTTAGCGGCAAAAGAACAACGAATGTATATATGTAAGGACAAGAAAAAAACAACACAACAGACAGACCAGATGAAAAAAAAAAGCGCGGAGAAAAAAAAAGCGATGAAAACAAAGAGATATAACAAAACAACAAACATCCTGAGAAGAATAAGAAAATGGGCAATTAGTATTACTCCCTTGAGGAAAGCAGTAAGAAAAACTGTTGACATTACACAAATAGAGTATAATGTATGTAGAGAAGAGGTTTTACGAGACGCCTTCATGTCCGTCACACCAAGAGGCGCCACAGAACAACAAACTTTGCACAGCGCGTCACAGAAGATGTACACGCCTTCATTTTGTTCTCCATCATTCCCACGGCGGCAGCTTGGCGACGGTGCGCGGCTCACTTCGTAGGCAACACACTGCTTATGAGTAATGTGCCGCGGCGTCTCCCTACTGCATGATGAGGGCAAAGCGCCGCGCCGCCCGCCCTGACGGACCACAGCAGCCGGGGAGTTACAGACGGGAATAGAGAGGCGACTGCGAGAAGAACTAACAACTCACTCAAGTCAACGGGAAGAAAGGAGAGGCGGCGAGAAGACACGCAGAGGAAGAAAGAAGTGGTAGCGGGAGAACACTAACAGCTTACTCAAGTCAACGGTAGGGAAGGAGCTGCGAAAAGACTCCAAGTCACTGAAATCAACGAGAACAAAGGAGCGATGGCGAGAAGAGCCTAACAGCTCACTCAAGTATAGGAATTCAGGTTTGTTTTCGGTGAATTAGTTTGAGAGATGATAACCTTATGAGCCCTCCAACGCGAAGGATGGTAGTGGATGCTGTTCTGTGGGGAATGCGAGTTTAACATTGTATAACGCATCTTTCTTGAAAATGGGAAGCGAATGAGACATGAGGTGACCCACGAGGCTCCATCTTGTGTGTGAATGAAGAAATATAAAGAGGATCTGGTGGGAGCAGAGAGAGATGCTGCTGAGGATACAGATAACGAGGCATTGCGAGTAGATTACACTGGAAGAAGATATTCTGGAGGGATGAAGCCGCTATTGAAAGTCAGCCTGGATGATCTACTCAAGGTATCAAGGAAGCCGCGGCTCAACACAAACGAGATAAAAGTAAAAAGGCTTCATCGTAATAAAGACTCAATGTATATGGAAATAAGGTTGTATACAAGATTTAATACAGCTATTCTATTTCGTAATTCCAATTCATACTTCATATTCAAAGAGCAAAATTGGCAATTATTTCTATGAGGTAACGTCACTAGGAGGATAATACCCCGTAATTTGGACACAGTGCCCTGGTAAAAAGTTCCCTGATGCCTGTTCAATAAGAGGTTTCACTTGGGGATAATACCCTGTAATTTGGAGACAATACTCTGAAAAAATTTCCTGTTACCTCTTCTATATTAAGTTACGTGTAAATTTCAAAGGATGAGATGAGAGAAGCAAAGGCCACAGTGTTAAATCCTCGAGAATTTCACATGGAGGAAGACAGACGCCGGCCATCCATGTTGTACTTAGGATGCTGAGCGAGACAGGCAAGAAGCAGCAATAAGTTAATCGAGGACGCTGTGTGTGTGTGTGTGTGTGTGTGTGTGTGTGTGTGTGTGTGTGTGTGTGTGTGTGTGTGTGTGTGTGTGTGTGTGTGTGTGCATGCAGAAGGAGGTGGTGGTGAGGCTCCAAAGCTGTTTGCTGTGGAGTGAGAGAACTGAAGGAGACATTAAAAATATGGAGGAGAAGGAGGAGGAGGAGGAGGAGGAGGAGGAGGAAGAGGAAGAGGAGGAGGAGGAGGAGGAGGAGGAGGAGGAGGAGGAGGAGGAGGAGGAGGAGGAGGAGGAGGAGGAGGAGGAGGAGGAGGAGGAAGAAGAGTAGGATGACGATAACAAGAACAACGACAACAAAAAGAAAAACAACGATTCAGCAGATAAACTCTCCCAGTTGTAAACAAAACCAGTTCATCTGTTAACGTTGTGAACAATTCTGTCATTACCATAACATTAGGGTATCATTTCTTGAGAGAGTGATGAGCGTCTTCGTGGCAGTTGGAAACAGGTTCAACTGCGCAAAAAGAAAAGAATACAGGAGCAATTAACCCCTTTAGTACTGGGACGCATTTTTTATCTTGAAATTTGGGTATGATCAGACTATTTTATTTGCATTAGGAAAGGGCTATGGAAATAAAAAATCTAATGGCCAGAGTCTTCAATATTTTAATCCCCACATGAGTTTCTGAAGCTGTATAAAATCACCAAATAGTAAGCAGAATGAATATGGAAACACGTCATGGTACTGAAGAGGTTAAGTGTATAAAATTACATTAATGTAATATTCACCATAAAAACGTAAAAAAAAATCTATTCGTTAAGGGGAAACGAGCGTAAATTTTTCATGTTATCAAAGTTGCTGTAGCGGGAAAAAAAATTAACAAAGACTGAGCAAAATCCACGAGCGAGTCTACTAAAGAACGGTACGTGTGGTGACCAGCAAGATCACGCGATGGGGTTTGACGAGCTGCAGGGGAAGAGGTGACGAAGAACCTATCAATAGAACCTGGAACGACACTAGTATGAGAAACGTCGAGAGGAAGAGGCAGAAAGAGAGAGAGAAGCAAAAATTAATCAACGTACAAAAAAAAAAAAAAATGACACGCAAAAGAAATAAAATAAGAGCTAATACTAATGACGAAAAAGAAGGAAGACACCTGCGAAGACTAAAGAACGCCAGAACTTAACGAAACAAGGGAAGCTATAAAAGTCCTGACGTCAGGCCTAAATCTGACAGTCTCGTGGAATTTAAAACAAGACCCTTCAAAAAACAAAATAAAAAACACATATAAAAAAAAAACAGCGAAAGAATGAGGGATGAAACAGTGACGAGATATACATTAGACCTTACGAAACGCACAAAAATGACGCGACAACTGAAGAAGCCACAGGTCAGGAATATGCAGGTAACTTAAAACAAAACTCATATATATCACATGACACTCGAAAAAGAAAAAAAAAAAAAAAACACCGTAAGTAGGAATCATGGAGGAGCGAGGAGGTGTTAGCGAAATTTTCCGGCACGCACAAGAGGAAGGGCATCGTTGAGGAAGAACAAGGATGTGCGGGTGTGCTTCTACAGGCAAGTGTGTGGGAGCCGCCCTTCCTGCCGCGGCGTGAGGGCTGGCCGGCTGAGGCTCGCGTATAATCACTAAGTGCCTGTAACCAATTCCTCGTTACCTGTAAAATTAGGCCAATTAGCATTTTCCCCCAAGGCGTCATGTCCGCCCCTCAGCTTTGCGGGTGACACCTACGGGGGCCGATAAGGAGACAGGATCACGTCACTCGCCTCCACGCAGCTCAACTTTCTCTGTCCCTGAATGTGTGTGTAATTTATGGTGTTTCTTTTTATCTGTTATTTGGGTTACACTTGTTTTTTGGGTAATGTTAAGATTGATATTCCGGTGCACTGTGGTCAATAAACTGTCAATCTATCTCTCTATCTGCCAGTCTGTCTTTCTCTATTGGAATCTGCCTCTCTTTCTGAGACAATATGACGGTTCACTTCCCAAACCAGTGTTCAATTTATGTTCCGTCTTTAATAGCGAACAGTTTGGTTTCAAGTAAGTATTCTCTCTCTCTCTCTCTCTCTCTCTCTCTCTCTCTCTCTCTCTCTCTCTCTGTAAAGCATATGCGAACACAGAAAGGAAAGATTGTTAATATTTTACTCTTCTTGGACAGCAAGAAGAAGACAAGAAGACAATCACGTGACTCCAGGTGCTTCATCCAGTAACAATTATTAATACCGCGTGATGCAAAACATGAACACCAAAGAAAATACAATGATGTTGATGATGATAGTGATGATAATAATAATAACACAATAATGATGACGATAATAACAATAATGATAATGATGATAACAATAATAATGATAATAATAATAATAATAATAATAATAATAATAATAATAATAATAATAATAATAATAATAATAATAATAATAATAATAATAATAATAATAATAATAATAATAATAATAATAATAATGATAATAATAATAATAATAATAATAATGATAATAATAATAACAACAACAATATTAATAATAATAATAATGACCATGATAATAATAATAATAATAATAATAATAATAATAATAATAATAATAATAATAATAATAATAATAATAATAATAATAATGATAAGATAATAATAATAATGTACTTAAATTTAAATTCTTCTTTTTTCTACTTCTGATTTTCTTCTTATTATCATTATTATTATTATCATTATTATTATTGTTATTATTATTATTATTATTATTATTATTATTATTATTACAATAATAATAATAATAATAATAATAATAATAGTAGTAGTAATAGTAGTAGTAGTAGTAGTAGTAGTAGTAGTAGTAGTAGTAGTAGTAGTAGTAGTAGTAGTAGTAGTAGTAGTTGTTGTTGATGTTGTTGTTGTTATTGTTGCTGTGGTGATGGTGGTGGTGGTGGTGGTGGTAGGGCTTATTATAAAAAGAAGAAAAAAGAAAGGAAAGAAGTAAAGAAGAAGAGGAAGAAGAGAAAGAGGAAAACAAAAAATGAGGAACACAAAGGAAAGACAAAAAAACACAGGTTATATCAATATCTACCAAGAATTAAGGGCCATACTCTTTCTGATGCTTAGCTGTGGTATTTGTGGCAGAGAAATGCTTTTGATAGGGAGAGTCTTTAGGTGAGCTGGACTGGAGGGAAGGCTGGGGTGCTAAATGAGTTGGCCAGTGTGTAGTATTAGTGGTTTGTTTTACTGCTTATTTTCTATTTATTTATTTATTTGTTTATTTATTGTGTGAGGGTTTTTTTTTCCAGTGAGTATATGTTTGTTTATTTGTTCTCTCTCTCTCTCTCTCTGTGTGTGTGTGTGTGTGTGTGTGTGTGTGTGTGTGTGTGTGTGTGTGTGTGTGCGCTTGATTAATGAAAGATAGGTAAATACTTAATACGTAAAACAAAACAAAAACCAAATAAAAACTGATGAAACACACACACACACACACACACACACACACACACACACACACACACACACACACACACACACACACACACACACACACACGTACAAACAAAACCTGCATTAACCATCTATATCCTCATTTCAATAACACATTTCACCACAACAAATACAACAACCTACATATATACGTCCAAAACAAGAACATCCAAGCCAACCCAATATAAATACACATCTTTTCTACCCCTCTTTTTTTACCCAGAGAAATTCAATAAAGACAAGTTAAGTTTTCTCTTAGCTTTTGCTCAAACACTCGACCTTTCTCCTTTACGTATACAAAACTACACACATTTCACCAAGCACTCAATACACAATCAGAATTTCAAAGAGGGCGGTTCTATCCCTTCGATTTCACCAGCATTCCTTCCTATCCCTTCTCTTCCCTTCCCTTCCCTTGTCCGTTCCTCTCCTTTCCTTCCCTTTCCCACTTCCTTTCATTCCTCTCTCCCTCGGTTAGTCCTCTCTTTTAACACTCCACTCCCTTCTAACACACCTTTCTTTTCTAACCTACGAGGAAGACCGAGACCGAGACCGAGAGAGAGAGAGAGAGAGAGAGAGAGAGAGAGAGAGAGAGAGAGAGAGAGAGAGAGAGAGAGAGAGAGAGAGAGAGAGAGAGAGAGAGAGAGAGAGAGAGAGAGAGAGAGAGAGAGAGAGAGAGAGAGAGAGAGAGAGAGAGAGAGATTCAGCATTGGTATTCTGCCTGCCTTGTGAGCTCTTAATGGCCGAAGGTAAGGAGGGAGAGGAGGGAAGCAAGGAGGGGGGAGAGAAACATGGTGACAGGGAGGGAGGATTGGAAGGAGGCAAGGGGGGTTTGGGGGTGGAAAGGGGGAGATGGGGAGAGGAAGCATGGAGTGTGGGAGACAACAGGTGGAGAGAAGAAAGACTAAAGGAGGTACGATAATTTGGAAAAGAACAAGAAAAAAGTGAAACAGAAGGATGAAGGAAAAGAAAATGAAAAAAAAGCAAGAAGAACTGATGAAAAGGATAAGGAAGAAGAAAAGGAGGAGGAGGAGGAGGAGGAGGAGGAGGAGGAGAAAGGACAATGAAAACGACAACAACAACAACAACAACAACAAAGTAATAAAAGACACAAAACAACAACAAAAAAAGTGGAATACAAAACAAGGTAATTAAACTAAAACATAAGAAACAAACTAATTAAAAAAATATAAAAAAAAGATAAATAAACAGACTGAATGAAGGAAAATACGATAAAGAAGAGTGACAGAGAGAGGAGAAAGGACGGGTGAGAGGAAGTGGAAGGGGGCAAGAGGACAGGTAATGTTTGCACTTGAGATCAGAGGAGATGGGTGAATGTGGTGGTGATATTGTCCTCTGCGGGAAGGGATTAGAGGATGAGCCTTATTTATCAAACATTATGAGAGAGTTTATTTTAGGATCAGATTATCGAGTTAGTCTTTTGCTTTCCTCTCAGTGTACAGGGAACAAACAATTAGCAGTGGGAGGTTCTAAATAATTCACAGTTTTGTTTTCTTTACTTGATCATTGTTTTTTTTTCTCTCTCTCTCTCTCTCTCTCTCTCTCTCTCTCTCTCTCCTAAGGTTGTTTAATAATATGAATAGTATGTTTTATGTTCAAAAGTTTATGAAAGAGTCAAAGTAATGCTCTTCTGTTTTCAAGTTAAAAAATTCATTATGCTTTTGTACGTGTATTACATATCTAATTGAATAAGTGACTGACTACACACACAGGCATAAATTTGGAGAAGCAATGTTGATTTGTGTTCAGTGTTCAGAGGTTTTGGCAGATCTCTTCTATAAAAGTTGCTACAGTATGATGAAACCGTGTAGGAATGATCCGATTGCTTGTTGTATCTTCCCATCCTTTGTAATTCTTTGTAATATTTCTTCCGGCTGCTGATATTGAGTTTTTTTCTATTTTTTATTTATACCATGTGGGCTTTTCACGGGAATTTATGGGCTAAAGGAGGTATTTTATGGAGTGCCTTCTATCTCAAAGCCCATCCACTAGGAAACCGTTGCCCCGAATGAGGAAGCCCAACCTACACTCGGACCGTGAACAGGATTCGAACCCGTGCGCTTGGAGACCCTCGGACCCCAAAGCACGCATGGTTCCACTGTACTGATCAATAAGTATATTTGCGAATGGATTGTCTCAGTATCTCTTGTATTTTTCTTCAATACTCTATAACATCTCTTCTATAAATATTTTCGGTAAAGTAGTGTAATTAAACAGTTTATTAACGTTAACCCTTTGAATACTGGGACACATATTTACCTTGAGTTTGTGCAAGATTAGACCATTTTATTAAAACTGGGAAGGGTTTATAGAGGTCAGTAGATTAATGGCCATAGTCTTCACTATTATAATCTCCCATATAAGTTTCTGAAGGTGTATAAAACGACCAAATAGTGAGTAAAGTGAATATGGAAACGCGTCATGCAGGTAGTGAAGGGCTTAACAGGATCTGTTGCAGTTTCTTATTCTTTATAGTTCTTTCAAATCTATTAATTTTCTGCCACTTTAAAACTATGATAATTATGGTAAAGGAAATCAGTGACATATTACACTCACTAACTACCCCAAGAAAAAATATATTGTTGGATACATGTACGAGATTGGTAGATACATGTACGAGATTGCTGTGGAAAAAAAAATCCAACAATACAAAAATGTGAAGAATATTTAAACTTGCGGCAATGAAACTATTACAATAACATCACTTTAACATAACAATTTACACCATCTTAATCATCATCATCATCATCATCAGTTTGGGTTCTTAATATATTAGCCTCATTATTGATTTATATGCAAAATAGATGATGCTGTTTATGTTGATTTCTACTTTACCGTGAGCGTACTGATGCTCTTCAAAGACAACTCACCACCAACACCACCAACACCACCATCTCCATTACCACCTCAAGAAGGATAGATACATGAATAGAGCGGTAGACAGATGAATAGGTAGATAGATAGACACAGGTAGATAAATACTGATAAACATTTTGATAGATAGATAGATAGACAGATGGAGAGAGAAGACAAAGACAAGTAATAGTAGATCAACAAGTATATTTGCGAAACAGACTATCCGTCAAACAAATCCATACTTAACATTACAAACAGACAGCAGTCCACAAACAGACCTCCATGACTCCAAACTAAGCATTGACACTCACAACCAGAGCTAATCACACACTGCAACACATCAAGGGGAGTCTCGCACAACAAGATTACTAAACAGACTGTCGCGTCTCATCTGCTTGCTGTTCTCTCCATTAACACATTCCACTGATCATTACTTCTCTGCTCACTGCAATTGTAACTCACTATTTCTAAGTCACCTATACCATTCTAAACACCAACCACTGTTATCTTGTCAACCGCAGCCTGAAGTTATTTTTTTTGTCTCTAGTTTTCTTTTTATTGTTTGTTTAATTACTCTACCAACACGTAGCATAAGTAAAAAGTATCACATTCGTAAATAAAGGAAATCGTATCTGTAGACCAAAAGCGCTTCTGAATATAAATGGAGCGGTAAGTAGACTAATAAACATTGGGTGTTCAAAAACTGGCCGCGCAGACTTTCCCCCCGTCAACACCCAATTGGGATTTGCCGCAGCACCCAATGAGGTCAAGATTCGCTGCCTTTTAATAATTCATCCCTGCTGCGCCGTCCACCGTGACAGGGGAGAGCCGGCACCCACGAGACGAGGGGCGGAGGTGACTGGGGATGACAGGCTTGGAGAAGTGGACGATTCGAATGGGTGACGCAGTAAGGCGGGTCCTGCATGGGTGCCTTTGAGTTACCATTGCTTTTCCCGTCACATTTTGGAATTTCCGTCACAGAGGCCGCGGGTGGCACGTCTCTAAATATCAGGCTACATAAGCATCAACCTTTATGGTCTATATATTCCCGTAACTGCCTTTCTCCACCCATTCATTTATCGACGCTCTGCTAATTAAGCCAAAGACGTACACGCTCGGCCCTCATTTGCATACAGGCATACACGTAAGTATTTCGCAACGCTAATTCGCGGTGCTCATTTTACAAGGCTTTCTGGCGGACGCGTGATTGGGATCCGGGAGGCGGCCGCGGTATCCCTCGGGGGTTCTCAGGGTGCTGAGGGCGCACAGGGAGCCCAGGAGTGCCCTCGACCGCAGCTTTGCCGTGATCAGCACCGTGCAGGGCACCCGTGACGAATTTATAGCAAACCCTCGATCGATTACAAATGAGACGCCGAGACAGACACAGCCGTCCGCAGTAGCGCGCCAGCTTCATCAAGATTGACGGGGCAAATATTTGGTGTGTGTGTGTGTGTGTGTGTGTGTGTGTGTGGTGGAGGGAGGGGTGGATGTTGGAGCATCTGAAGTGGAGTGCAGTGGAGGAAT
>NC_059292.1:27136542-27144042 GCF_017591435.1 Portunus trituberculatus | reverse complement strand
AGAGTCTTTGTCGGTTTTTTTCCAGGTTGAATTGCTAGCGGTGAGGAAGCGGGAGAGAGATCTCAGGGATACTTTCATTCCTATCACACGTGCTTTCCAGAATTGCGGGTGTTTGGTGTAGCGCCGCGTGATTGATGGCTGGCAGGCGGGCGGCTGGCATCACCGCCCCGACACAACACCTGTCTCCCGCAGTAATTACCACTAATTAATCTTCGCACTTCCTGAGGGTAAATTCCTCCTGCATCCTCGTTGTTACGCGGAGACTGATGCTTCCAGCGGATACCCAGTACGACGATTTTTCTCTTGCTGAGGAAAGAACGGCAAAGCCCTCGGTAGCTGAAAGGCACGCTGATCACTTAACATCGAACAAAGGCACAGCAGGAGGGGCAAGGCACTAGCAGCAGCAGAGACAAGACAAGCAGCAGGGGGATGCAGTAGCGGCGGCACGAGTGGCGGAGAGTTGGTGTCGAAGGCTCTCCTGCCGCCCCTCACCCGCCGCGCTGAGGGACACGCTCCTCCTCCAGGGCGCCGTCAACTTCCGCAGGAGGGACTTGGAACACGTCGCAGGGAAGCAGGATTCCGGAAGCTCGTTTGTCTCGGATGGAGCCGCGAGGAAGGGCGGCCGTGTGAGTGTGGCCCACAGACACAATCGTCACAAACCAATGCCAGCGCAGGCCGTGGCGCCGCTCTCGGGACACTGTGGTTAACTTTCAACAACCGACTTAAAAAATGTGTTAAGAGGACTGCAGCGCTAAACTTCATGTAAACACCAACATTAACTCAAAACTCGAAACGCATCTAGACTGGCGGTCGGCGAGGCTCTGGCGGCGGCGGTCGTTTGATGTGCGGGGCGAGTGCGGTGATTGGGCGAAGCAGCGCGGGAGGCGGAGCCAGGCCGCAGCGCCCCCTCTTCACGCGGGGGTCTTTAAACATACACACAATCACGGAGCGAGGCGAGCCGCGTCAGTGTCGTATGCCTGTCAAGAGAAACACGCGATTACACGCCTTCTTCCAGCTTGAATTACAGCTGAAGCAAGCAAACCGTCGCGAGCACGTCTGGCGCGGAGGTGGCCGTGAGCCCAAATGATATACAGCACATATCTACTTTACAGTGGGTGCCGCGCCGCCCCGTTGGCCGGCCGCTGGAGCGGAATGCGCTTTTCATCCTAAAGAGGGCACGAGGCATTGTGGGAGGGCCACCTGGACCCAGGCACTGAGGGCACCAGGGCATCAGATTCGACATGCCAATTTGATCCTTGACAAGCCTCTTCGTAGGGCGCAGAGTCCGGTGTAGGCAGCAGAGCGGGGCAGGTGGGGGCGGGGCAGCCGGGGGCGGAGCGGCGAGCGGGCCGGCGCGTGGGGGACGTCCTCGCCCCCTCCCCCCCACACCCACTTTATTCAAATGAAGATCGACAGCTGGAAATCTTCATCGGTACAAGTTGTGTCGAGGTGACGAGGACCACCCACGTCCCGCCCTCCCGGGGTGGGCAGGTGACCCGGTAATGGGCGTGACGGGCGGGCAGGGGGCCGCCCCAACCCTCGCCTCCCCGCGCTAACAATGCCCGCCCGCCACCTCTCCCTCGACCCGGCACACCCGTCCATATCCAGTTTATCCTCGTGGACCCGACATACCCAGCCTGGCCCAAAGAAAGCCAAAACTCCTATGATTCCCGATCAGAGTCGACATAATGAGGTGAAGCGGTGGACCGTCGGGCTGTGCAGCGCTGCCTCGTGGCCCACCTCGCCTCGATTCAATGTGCAGCAACTGTACCCTGGCCAACAGACCCTCGCCCACTGACCACACCGCCCTATCCCGCAGCGGCTGGGTCAATGCCGCTCACCTCACAAAGACAACAATGTGTTCTAAATATAGCAATAGTATCAATATATCTCATATAGCAAAATGCTGAAGCCAGCACTATGGAGTTCACCAAAGACAACAAATCGAATACAACACAATGGCGATCAATTAAGAGATGAACAACTCTGGGACGCCACACAACACACCGGCATGACGCGCTGAGTTTCGGTCACTCACGAGGCTTTGAGCATCTGACAAGATCAAAATAACACGAAAGAACGTCACTGACAGACGCGAGGTGCTTCTGACTGTCAGCAAGGCGTTATCTGGCCACTCGCTGACCAACAGTTTTTTTTTTCTCTCTTCAGTTTCCGCAACCCAAACACCGCGCCACCAGTCGTCCCTGAGTACTGGAAGGGGGAGGTAGTGTACAGCATCTCCTCCGGTCTGTGTGAGGCTGAATGGACGTGACTGTGACCTCTGTGTGTGTTGCTTGATGACAGAGCGATTATTCTATTACTCTGCTTTATCGACAAGATCTTTTCGAACATAAAATGCTTAGAAAAATATACATCATGCTTAAACAATAGAAAATAATATATATATATATATATATATATATATATATATATATCACCATAATATCATCACCATTAAAATCAGAGAGAGAGAGAGAGAGAGAGAGAGAGAGAGAGAGAGAGAGAGAGAGAGAGAGAGAGAGAGAGAGAGAGAGAGAGAGTAGGGGAAATGTTAAAAGTATTCATGTACCTGCAAAAGTCACCAATTTCTTTATACAAGATTGCCTGCCACCACACAAATGAATGGATGCAAACATCACACGACGGAGCGTAAAGAATAAAAGTTTGGCACGTCAATAAAGAATAAATCTCGGCACACGGGGAAAA
The DNA here is from genome assembly GCF_017591435.1 of Portunus trituberculatus. Classification (NCBI taxonomy): domain Eukaryota; kingdom Metazoa; phylum Arthropoda; class Malacostraca; order Decapoda; family Portunidae; genus Portunus; species Portunus trituberculatus. Next base: position 27,141,336 of record NC_059292.1, on the reverse strand, counting down.
TTATTATGACTTGATGCTAATGGAATAAAGAATATAAACAAATAAACACAAAATAAAGAAAAAATCATGGAGGGAAAATATTATGTGTGTGTGTGTGTGTGTGTGTGTGTGTGTGTGTGTGTGTGTGTGTGTGTGTGTGTGTGTGTGTGTGTGTAAATATATAATGACAAAAAAGAAGGAGGTGGTAGAGTGAGGTATAGTACACACACACACACACACACACACACACACACACACACACACACACACACACACACACACACACACACACACACACTCATCGTTCACACTCACAACCACGAGACGAAGATGACAGCCAAGAAATCTGTGCGTCCGGGACACCCCTCACCTTCACCCTCATCCTTCCTCTCTCACCCTCCTTCCTTCCCTCCCCTCCTTCCCTCCCTCACCCCTCACCTCACTGCTCATCATTCATTCTTCTCTCCTTATTCACCACTCACCATCCCTCACTCTCCGCTGCTTATCCCTTCTTCTCTCCTCCTTCCTCCCGTCCCTCCTCTCCTCTCCCAACACCTGTCCCTCCCCTCCCCACCCTCTCTGTCTCCTCCATCACCACCACCATCACTGCCGCCTCGATATCGACATTATTATTCTTTTTAAAACTTGTATCTCGTGCATTTATATCAGGAAGTACAGTTTTTGCATGCGTTAGTTGGTAATGATTGAAATAGAATGACGGAAAGGTATAAGGGTAACCAAGATACGATATTTCCTAAAAATAACAAATACAAGTCCAGGAACATAGTTAACGTCATCTTTACATTCACAGCCATCTTTCACTCACAGATACACTCCGAGCAGCTACTCTTTCATTCTGTTTGTGTTCACATGATGAAGAGTCATCATAATCATTGTCATGGTAATAAGGACGCTGATGATTATCTAAATATTTATATTCCTCTGAGTGAACAAAGCAGAGACGCTGTGGAAATAATTACCTTATAGATTATAATCAAACACACACACACACACACACACACACACACACACACACACTATATATATATATATATATATATATATATATATATATATATATATATATATATATATATATATATATATATATATATATATATCTTTTATTTCCTCATGTGATAAATACGAGTCAGTTCAGGTAAATTATCCTGATAAACCGCAATTTTCCTTCATCATTCCAGGAGTGTGTGGCATTTCCGATCGCAGTGGAATAAATCCGATTTTGGAATTGCAAGTCAATAACGAAACTACAAATAATAAGTTTTTTTTCATGGAATAGTATGTTATTTAGAGCGAAACAAGAAAATCTGTGGAATTACGCATGATCTTTCCCACTCATCTCACTCTTTTTTCTTCGTTTTGTTTAATCTCATATCGTATCCTCATAACCAACCAATAAACAAGACGTTAATGAAAGCAACTAGGAAACATCGTCATCCAGCTTCGTACACTGCGGCGGATAAGGCAGGGAAGAGCACCTCTCAAGTGTGTATAATCTGAATATTCATGTCATTTATTGCTCTCTTACTCTCATGTGTTCTAGTGACTTAAAATTAGCACTACCTTGATTTTATTGGACATTCTCCCTTCTCAGTTTCCTACATACCTTAGTTTAGATTGAATAACAACATAAAAAAGCAAGAAAACAAGATACAAAAAACCACCAGGCCTACATACAAATGGCAGTTGCTGTATAAGACATTCCGGCTAATGTCCACCTATCATCCCCATCTGTAAGTGTGGCATACCTAAACAAGCTAGTGAGGGCAACAGATCTGCTACAGTTTGTTTTTCCTTCGGTCCTCTGTGATGACGGGACAGAGAGGCCACGGACAGGGCGGGACACAGAGCAGAGGGCACGTGGGTAGCTGAGGCCCTAACATGCGGAGGCGAGAGCAAAAGAGGACACAGGGGCAAGTGTGGGAAGGGAGAATCTATGCAAATGAGTAATGTCAGGAGCTGAGAGGTAATATACGCAAGAATATAAATTAAAGACCAGTAAGGATATGCTAACAATGCGTTGACATGTCGAGCATTCATAGACATAGTGAGGAGGAGAGGCAATACAGGGAGGAGACAGACGAATATAAGAGAGCAGCATAAATATAATCCAGAAAGTGAGGGAGCTTGAGGTGACGGGGTGGGGCATGGGGGTGATGGGACTGAGCAGCGGGGATATGAAGAGGAGGGTTGAGGGGTGAGGAGGCGGCCAGCAAACAATGGAAGGTGTGTTTGGTGCCGCTATAACTAAGGCCCATTAGTGTCTCCGTCTCGCAGTCCAGCCAGCGCTCACCGGGTGTTCAGTGAAGCCCTGTGGCCGCCACATAACTCCAGCCTCAGCCCAGCCCAGGGGAGGGAGGGGAAGGCAAGGGAAGGACTACGACTGAGGAAAATCGAAAAGGAGAAGGACAGGAATAAGAAACATAAGGGAAGCTGTGGACACGAGCGGGTGAATGAAGCTTGCAGTGAACTGCGTACTCTGGCCAGACCATGAAAGGGAATGTGAGGAATGGTGAGTAGTGGTGGGCGTGAGGCAAGGTGGAGTAAAGCAAAACAGGAATGTACCAGAAGGGTGAGAAGGCAAACACATTCTAATAGGAATTAAAATGAATGGTAAGATAATGAAAAGAGAATGGAAAAAAAAATGATGGCTAAAACGGCAAGAGTGAGACAAGATTGAACTTATTAAACGTTTCCTTTTCTCTTCTTTTTCCTATTCGTACACATGTAAGTGCCTGCGTACGTAGCATGCCCACCACCATACACATGCTCGCGCGCGCGTGTACACACACACACACACACACACACAAGCCCGCGTGCACGCGAGCACATCATTGCATTAAAAGCAAACAAGCAAGTAAACACACATATCTAATTAAGCAAATAACTTAACAAATTTATGATGGACACACGGAGAACCATAAATAAAAAGAAGGAAAAAAGAACAAAAGGCAAAAATAAATGCTCGACAAGGCGAATGAGATGAGACAGGACAAGAAGCCTTCCACAGCTCAGTACTTACCATCGCACTGAAGTCTCCGCGATCATCGCCTTGGTCACAAAAGCCTTAGGTGGCTTTCATAAGTTTCCTGTAACAGACACATAAAAGCTGCAAGAATGGTAAGTAAATGCATACAACAATACTGCAAGAAGTAAAGCACAGGATAACAATAACAAACTTCAGGACTAATCAATCTAAAATACCTAACACAGAAGGCAGTTTGTGGAGCAGTGAACTGAACACATCTGTTTAGAGATGATTTGTTGTGTGGGTTGTATTAGCAATGAACATTATCAGAACTAGTGTTTATCACTAAGGCGGAGGATGGCTGGGGCGGCGAACAATGGTATGTGGGAGGAGTATGTGGGAAGAGAAAGTTATTTTTTATTTTTATTATCGATCTGTTAATTGACTAAATAACTTTTAGATATTACGTCTGGACGCTGACAGTGAAGTATTCTTAAATCTGCGAAGGTGGTGGAGGCGAGATGGTAATCGTGCTGCAGTGGTGGAGGAGGAGGAGAACTTGGCTAATATGCAATGCAGTGGAGGAAAAGAGGGAGTGATAAAGTAACGCGAGAGTGGCCCATGGGGGGAGGAGGAGATGAAGGGAAGGGAGGGGAGGGAGCGGAGGCTGGGGAGTAGCTGCAGGTGGTCGCAACTCATCACCCACGCACTGGCTACTCCTCCTCCCCTCCCTCCACCCTCCCCACCTCCCCCGTCACCCAATTAACACAGCCAACAAGTAATTGGTTGAGCACTGACCGGGCCACCGCGTTACGCCGCTCACTCATGCCACTCCACCACCACTCCACACACACACTCCCTACCACTACACCACACCATTACCACCCCACCACAACTACTATACCACTCCACCACATCACTACTATACCACTCCACCACATCTCCACCATTAACTCCACCACTTACCACTCTACCTTCCCACCAGTACTACCCACCACTCCGCCATTCACAACAACTCCATTACTATACCACTCCTACTTCACCACTACACCACCACCACAATACCACTACTTGATCTTTATTAATATTTTCATCTATTTCTATCCTCCCGTCGTTCTCTTTTTTCGTTTATTTGCTTCCTTCTATCCGTATGTTTATCTATTCGTTTATCTTTCTGTACGTATATATGTCTGATTTTCCGTCAAAGTGTATGTCTGCTTGTATATTTACTGTGTACATGTATGTGTGTATATTTAACCTTCTATTTGTCTGCCTGTCCGTTAGTTTACCTGTTTCTTTATCGATTTGTATGCTTATATAATCTCTCTCTCTCTCTCTCTCTCTCTCTCTCTCTCTCTCTCTCTCTCTCTCTTTCTCAATCACTGCCTACGTACATTTGTTTGTCTTTATTCATCCCATCACATCAAATTGTTTACTTCCACTGCAGCTCGGCCCTGTGTGAGGCTATTCCCCTTTGCAGCATTGCCTCACCGCCTCCTTTACCTTGCATTAACCGACTCTTGGGGCACACATTATAGCGGGTGGCAGCCGAACACTCAGGGAGAATGTGCGCGCAGAATTATACATGAAAGCAATGAAAGTATGTGGGAAATTTGAGGTGTTTGGTGTAAAGGAGATGTAATATGTGTGTAAGAGTGTAAGTGTGTAAGTGTGTGTGTGTGTGTGTGTGTGTGTGTGTGTGTGTGTGTGTGTGTGTGTGTGTGTGTGTGTGTGTGTGTGTGTGTGTGTGAATAATGTGTATGGTGCAATTTACAGGGAAAGGTGTGAGTGTAGCAGCAGCATTTTTAGTTTTATGTGATGTGGGA